>NW_027248363.1:637500-804753 GCF_041260155.1 Ptychodera flava
ATGCTTTCTTTGAGGGTGCGTTTACAGCTGCTTGGCGGTAAGTGGCGCATATGACAAATACTACACAGTTATAAAATCCTTCGGTGACAGTATCTCATTACTACGGGACTTTGCGATGGGATAATCAAAGTAATTTTCCTGGGATGTATATTAAGTATATAAAGTGAATTAGTAGAAAATGCGGTGGTATCAATTATGTAATGGACCATCCGGAAAAAATAATGATGCCATTACATTGATAACATAACAATATGTTATATGTTAAGTAAAAATTAACGACTATGACCAGTAGAAGTAAATGGCAGAGCCATTTCAGCACACTATTAACTTTTCATTGTTATAATCAAAGCATAGTAACGTTTTACAATACATCCATCGCCGTAAAAATGCATTTCAAATGCATGTTCAACGGACCCAATCGACCCACATTTGGACGCCACAATTTTCCCACAAATGATTACAAATGCAACACTGTAGACATGATGACAGGGAAGCTATTGTAAGGAAATCAAAACGTGTCAGCAAAAAGGAAACACGGGAAAACACCTTGAGTGTGTAGTGTTACCCTAATATTGTACGGCAGTTCGAAAATTATATTGCTTATATTTTAATAAATCCCAATGTGGGTGTTTACGTTTCACTAGTTGCACAGTTACTCACAAAGTAAACCATTTTATTTATTTGAATATGAATCATCTCAATTTTATTGACTTGAAGTATAAATCCTGAAATGTTTGCAAAAGTTAGTCATTACAACATTGTACAATAACATTAGCCATGATGTACTTCAATCAAATTTTTGTTATTTGCTTATATCACAAATGTTCACAAATTCGCGATTCCCCTCTAGGGAACAATAAGGTAACGATTATCCAATATTTTTCTGATCATTTCACCACAAATCCAATTACTTCTGTTTGGTTGATAATCGTTTTCGTTTGGGTTTCAAAAAATATTTTTTTCTTTTCATCCTGCGACATTTTATTTTGAAATCTTTATCCCCGGTAATTAAATGGTTCTTCCCTAAAATATCCTTACTTACCATAACCAACGTACAGGTGGTTGGAAAGGCTATTTTTGCACCAATTCTTTTCTCAGAGTTAATGTCAAGTTTCAAGGGTTAGAATCAAGATATTTAGTTCAAATTTTCAGATAACTCCCTTAGTTAATATTTTCTCCAAAGAATATAAAAATTGTATATTTGCAGCCATGATTTTGAAATATGACACCAGTAAATATTAAAATTTAATTATTACCTTCTCGTGTCTATTTATAGACAGAGAAGGTATTAGAGTTGAAAACCAGTATGCTGGTGTCAACTACTTCCGTCTGTCAATACTTCCGTCTGTCAAGATCCGTTGACGTTATGCCATTGTGATGGGTCATATCATAAACTTGTGGGGGTGTTCATGGTTCAGGTTGAGGTGTAGGAGAACGATTTTGAGCTGTGACAAAAATCAAAAGGGACTTAGCGGCATAGCCACAGTGTTACATGTAAGCCTTTCTCCAAGGTTCTTAGTTGACTACGATCTATTACAGACTACTGAGCTGACGTTAGGGGTACTCACTTTGTGTTTTGCTCACTCTGTGTGCGCTGGTGTTTGGTACTGAGTTGCGTGGATATCCCCTCATGGCCTCACGTGATATGGGCCTGTTGCATAATCTGCAGATGATCATATGCCTCTGAGTGTGCAAACGGTCATTGTGTAAGCCTGTCGGCATTTTCCTTGCATTTTTTCTCATTTAATTTTGCAAAATATCGGCGAGTACCTCAATATTTCAAGATAACTCTTTCTTCCCAATCGTTTCCTTGAGTTTCAGAGTCATATGAACGAAAATGAGTGAAAGTTTTAGACAGGAAAATCGGACGTCGGCCATGTTCAATGTTTACAGTACAATCAGAAGTTTATGTGGAGGAAATAACTAACAAACACTATTCATGATGCCCGCCCTCTAGAGGCAGACCTTCCTATATGAAGTAAATATTTGATGCTTGTGGAAAGCTTGACCACACAAAGGAGCATTTAACTTTTAGAAAATGACAAATTGAATAAGAAGCTATTCTGAAAATGTCAAATACTGAGAAAAAATGCACAAATATTCAAAATAAACAGGTTAACTGACTGGTCAGCTATAAAAAACAATGAAAATGTTTATGATCAAAAGTTTTTGAGATGCGCACATTTAACAAATACAGAAATTATTAATATCATAAATATAAGACCAAACGATTTTTTCAGGGATGGGACAGGTTGGAAATGAGGGGTGAGAGACAAAGGCACTCCTATTGCTGCATGTGGATGCAGCCACACCATTTCATTTACAGCATACTTATTCACTGTGTTGTGTTCAAGTTCCATATTGTACTGACTGTCATACAAGGATAACATAAGCAAATCAAATCAAATTAGAAAGGATCAATGCTGTTGTGTGGATTTTGCTGAACACGGCTGATTTTAATATTTTGCCCTACATATTTGGTATCCAGCAAAGGCATATTTTGATGTAAAGTCAAAATTAACACTACATTGCTGACAATATATGTTACCGTTTCTGCATGAACTTTTCTTTTTTAAATTATAGAAAGTACTTCGAACAGATTAACAATTATCGTGATGTCAACCCATGATTTTACATCACAAAGACTGTAATTCTGCCAATTTTTTTTATTTTTCAGTCATTTTATAAATTTTGCACTGCACAAGATGATTGAACAATTTGCAATGTTTGAATTTGTAAACTCAAAGAACAAAAATCATTTGGTCACAAATTAAATTATTTTTGAAAAGAATTTACTCTTAAACACTTTTAGCATATATTCTTTACACGGTCATGTATTTCAAGGAAAATATGCCTATTAAAAACAGTAATTTCTTCACTTTCAATTTCTTTTGAATACTATGACAATTATCAGCCATGAGGTTTTACAAACACAAGACCAGATAAGCGTTTTTCATCATTTCCACAGGACTCTTTGGAATATCCCTTAAAAACAGTTAAACGTGACTTAAAATGATCACTTGGTATACATTTAATTTACAGATGCCAGGTTGTGTATTTCACATTCACTCAGGTCAGTAGGGAAGTGCGTCATTACTATTTTGGACTGTTAATTCTTATTTCTGAATTATTTAACTTTTTTCCACACTGAACTATCTTTAGGCAGTTTATACTGTAGCTTAGAATTTTTTTTGATTGATGTATTTAATCATCTTTTGGTTCTTTGGGTCCATATCTCACCTCATGCCCCTACATCATCAACTATTTACCAATAACTCCATACCAACAACCAATTACCTGACCTGGCCACACATTAGAGAAGGTACAGCGTCATTGACGGTATTTTTCATATTTATTTTACATATTTGAATTTCATAATAATTGGATAGTATTAATATTACCAAATTAGTTATAAATATGTTGACACTATTTATTGTAACATTTGTACGGCAGGATTTGTAAATAAAATTTGTTTTTATGATTTTACATGGGTTTATATATCAAAAATTATTAAAAATTCTTTCAAATTTCAAAATGTGATTTTTCAAAAAGTACTTCAAATACAGGAAAATTGTGCCGTACAAACTTATCTGTAATCTTGTTAATAGGCTGTAAACATTCCATGTCCATATCTCATTTCAAAGTTGGATTAAATTGGTCTACAATTATGTAGGAAAACTGTTATTCTGTCAAAAATGTTGAAAACAAGCCATATTTGCACCCCTCGTTTGAAGTCACAGAGCAGTTTTTTTTGGTTAATCTCACTTTTGACACCTCTTTGACACTCAAAGAATCTAAAAATGCATTTACAATAGCAGTCACTCACTCAGAATGCCAGCACCGCCTTGTCAAACTTTCCTGAAAAACAGCAAATAATGACTTTACCGTTTCAAACATTTTATTAAAAGCTAGGGGACCTCTACCATAGTTAATACACTAAGGACTCCCCAACTTCTTCTTATTTGGTCGGTTTTTCAGAAGTTTTAAACAGGCTATAACTCTGCAATGCCTTTGTGCCCAAATGTCTAGTTTTTTTTATTCCACAGAGAATGTGACTACTTTTATATTTTAATAGTTTTGTTGAAATTTATAACTGACGCTCTAGCCTTTCAAACCACCTTAAGATAAGCAATATATCGATAGGATAGTTGAAAAGAAAAACTCTTCTGGCCTAAGGCGACGCGTGTGACGACGTGTGGTGGTTGTGTAGTATGATTCATCTACATATGAGTAGCCAACTTCAACGGCTTTGTGTGACTTGAACGGAATTAGATCATAGGTTGTTGCTATTGTTTATATTGCTTATCTTGAGGTAAGTTATTAGAAATAATAGCAAGACACATTTTGACTTTGGCTGATGCCGGACAATGGTCGGAAAGATTTCCTGAAAGAAGTCTCGCTTTCAAACAGGAATTTTGGAAGATTTAAAGAGTAGGGTAACTCTGCCCAAAATGTTGAAGGTAGAGTAAACACCTGGGATATGCTCCCAATATTTTTATACAGAGTTGTGCTGCCAAAGTTTAAAGCACCCACCTACGTATACTCCAGACTTGGTCGATTGTTCATAGGGATTTCTGCTCAAAACCGGACTTAACACAATTGAAACTAATTTTGGATAATTGGATGGGGAAGTAAGGCCAATTTAAAGGGCCTATGACATGCCCGTACAACCAAACGTAAAATCACTCTTTGGGTCTTGAAGTTAGCTTGCGTCACTGTCTTGCATTGCGTATCGCCCCCATTGTCCAGATAAAAGGCAAGGAAAAGTTACGGGTGGGCGTGTACCCTAGTCCAACTCGTTCGACTTTTTTGGGCTTTTCGAAGTTCAGCGACGACTTATCTTAATACGGGCATCTTAATACGTATCTTAAAACGGGTCTTTCACACCTTTGCAAATCTTATGTCCGTAATGCAAGGGCTTCCTTCACTCAGAACGTATACCCAGCGCGCAGCGCATGAGAGAACATTGTAAGCTTAGTGTCTAAAAGTTTTAGTTTGCTATAGTGGCATGGTCTTTTCACGAGATCACCAACGGTCACATGTCGCGTACGGCCGATCGAGTAAATTAAAATGACTTGTCAGGCTATCTGATTAGGTATACTATGCTTTCGTGCCAATATGGGAAATAAACATAACAAGAAGGATGACAGTCGATGTCACATCGGGAAACATTCGTGCGGCAGGAAGCTTACCGTATCTACGAGAAGACGGCGATTCAATCAAAATGGCGACCCGAAATGCGGCGACAAGCTTTCTTTGTTTTTCTCCATTCAAAAAATGTACAAAATAGGCCTAACACATTACTTTTTGCAGGATTCGTTTCCTCTGAACATGTACGGGATTTGACACTTTGTCTCCTACTACAAGGGGAATGATAGTTCTGGCAAAGGTCGACGTCCAACACAGCTACACTCAGTGTGGGTTTTCGGAAAGGGTAGTGAATTTCGCCAAAAGCCGTTTCATAAATGACAAGCACTACGAAATCTTATTACCATACCTTTCGAAACTTTATTGTGTTTATCCTCAAACTGTTAACACGACGGAAGTGGTATTTAGGGGGTCAAGTTGCCAAATTTTTGACCCCGTGTTGAGTGCGTAGTAATCGGACTGCTATCGCAGTAATCGGACGTCGTATTTGGAATGTGATTAGGGACTAAATGTTGATAATTTGAAACTTCAAAACCCCGATTTTCATTTTCGATGTGTTTAAAAAACTGTATGTAAATATTTCGTGATAATTAGTTACGTTTAATCCATAGACGACTCAACCATATTTCGACGTGTTTGGCGCTTACCTACCGGACATATGGGCTGTCTCTTTGTGTTGCTTTCGACACCTTTTATCGTACGGTCTGGCTAACTTCGCAAAATTTGTAGCGCCCGAAATAGCTTCTACTAAAAAATATCCAAAACGGGACAGCAGTATCACTTCACTTAATATGAGGTCATATGACTTGTAAAACGCTATCATTACGGAGCGAAGTGAGTACGACAAATAGCAAGCACGTGATTGAATGTCCGAAAACTGAGGTCGTCCGAAAACTGTCACACTGAGTGTACTGTATTGCAACTACAACATGCAATGCATTGAACCGAAATAACTCAGGCGCGGGATCACTCCACTTCTTATGAAATAAAGTCAACCGTGAAAAGTTAAAAACTAAGACTGATACTGTCTTCTTTCATACAAACAAATGAAAGGTAGCCTTATCGTACTCTCCAATCTGTCCCAAGCATTCTTTTTCTTTGTCCACTCGCTTTGTCCTTCAGAGTTAGAATCTGACTCTGATTTGGAGGCCACTTGTCCCGGATGCCTGGGGTTGCCTATGCGCCTTCAAGCTAATTCCCCTCGAAATCACTTTCTGAATTCTGGTCAACACTGTCTTCGCTGGAGCAACTTGACAAGTCCCTGCAGCTGGACCGCCGGTGTGGCTTCCTTGCCAGTGTTTACTGGGCGTCTGTGAGCACTGTTTATATAGCTGACTTTGTTTGTGGTCTAATTTATGCAAGGACCGCTAAATACACTTTCGTGTCAATAGCGTGATACAAATGAGTTCCATTGTACCTGTTAGTAAATATGCGAATACCGCTGCCTGGCTCGGATGCGAAGAGGCCCATGATTACCAGGCACGACAAAAAGGAGTCAAATTTCGCCATTCGCGCACATCTTTCCGAACAGTCACAATATGCAATCCATAGACAGGTCCCCCAGCTGCGTTGTTGAAGGAAGAAATAAAAACTTAGGAAATGATGTCATAGGCCCTTAATCTTTAAATACAATCTCATCTGCTTTTTCTTTTTACATTACACACTTGTTTTTTATGAGTTATTTGCAACAATGCACCGTTCAGGTTATACTGCACCTAACACTTCTGAGAAATTCGAAAAATATGAAAATCCAATTATCCCAAATTAGTTCCAATCGTGTTACTTGTACTTAGGGGCTTCAACTACAAAGCGTTATAAAACAATGAGTGAAAGACGGTTGATGACCCGAGTTCAGCCTAGATAATTGCAACTTCGCTACAGCTGAATGGCGTCATAAATATTGTAGCCGGCCGGGGGTCTTGACCCAATTTGAGGAATATCTTCAGTTCATTCATGGCTATTCTTTTGAGTGTGAAGGTTTTCCCAAAGCATGGAGGTATTTCCTATGTTATCGACTTATGCTGAGTTTTTTTTCTTTCTGATAAAAGCGATCAATGTTTAAGTTTTTCATGAAAATAAGTAAATCTAGCGTCACGTACACACACCCCTTTCATGGTAGTATCCCGGGGAGTAACCATGGCTACAGTTAGATCAACGAAGGGCCCCAGTAATGTACCCACTTTACCTACGGGGTCCCATTACAGAGTCACACCGCATTATCTATATTTCCTTTAAAAGCTTATGTTCATTTTACAGATATATAAAGCTTGGCTGGAGCTAAACCCGGAAGTAAGTTACCGCAGAGCAGAAACACCGATAATCTTACAAGATTTCCTTTTGTCGACCACTCACATAGAAATGTCCCACATTCGGCGACCTGGTTTCTTGTTCTCATGTGATGATCTCTTACAGTCCCTACATTCTGCTGATATAGCGTGACATTCATAAAAGCATCATACTTCAATACCATGCCGCTATCTTCCACGGCTTTCAATACCAAAAGCAGCTTCTTTCTTTCAAAAAAACCCTGGGCCATGTAATCAGACATTTCAATGAAATGTATTTCATGTTATGTCTATCTTTTTCAGGAAATCAACTAACAAGCCTGTTGTTCAACTTCTCAAATATCCTGCGTCACTACTTCTGGTAATAATTTGTAACCCGGAGATTGTTTGTGCTTCTTATCGAAATGATGACAGCTATGAGACAGTTTTCGGTTGTTATAATCACATCATGTGCGG
Organism: Ptychodera flava; assembly: GCF_041260155.1. Lineage (NCBI taxonomy): Eukaryota > Metazoa > Hemichordata > Enteropneusta > Ptychoderidae > Ptychodera > Ptychodera flava. The sequence continues at coordinate 645,390 of NW_027248363.1, forward strand.
TAAGTTTACTATATATGACACGAAACCAGTGAGTAATTTCCGATAGACCACCATAGTTGCGTTGAACTCTATTTTTCCTATTTTAAAACATTCATCTTGACAGGAGACAGATTAATTTTAGCTTGACTACTGATGAACCTTTCGTGTTTACAAGTCCACGGAAATTTGGAGTGAGCTATAAAAAATAGCGCCCACTATGGTGATTTTGACAATCCAGGCTCATTGTTATGATTTCTATTAGCCCCAGAACTCCTCACATTACCACAGAATGCTACATCTATCATTTACGACAGTCTACATTTTGATTCAAGCAGAAAAAATATCTTGACAAACAACTTCAAATTAAAGTTCAAACCAAACAAGCATCCTTACAGGTATCAAAATTAAAGGTCCGCACTATTTTTCATCTGAACTGGTAACGAACCAGAAAGCGCATTAGTGGTCTTTTGCCATACATCATTTACCGTCTGCCTGCCTGTCTGTTTGTTTATTTGTAAATATGTATCGATATTTCTGCCTGCATTGTTGAATGTGTAATAATCTTGTACCCAAGTGCAACTTTCCTCTAAAATGTTCGATATGCTACATAAGATAAACACAGTCCTTAAACTGCGATTTATTTGCTTCCGTATATTATGGTGAATTACAAAGTAACAAACCTTCAAGCAAGGCAGAATATGTACAACATGGGATATCATTGTCAACAAACGAACTATAAGCAGCTGTCACAATAATATTTAGTATTGCACACAATACAGGCCGTGTTGACAAGTTGTACATTAGAAATCCCGTCCTTATTTCAGAATAGGACAAGAAATCATACTTTATAAAACTGAGTCGAAATACTGGAGAAAACGCGAATGGTTATTAAACTTTAAAATAACGTACGTTTTACTTAACAGTGTAACTGTCATTGTCATATGTAGAACATTGCATTTTATCTTATGTGAAGTTGCAATTGACGTCCAAAATCTCGCAAACCATATTTACAATGTCAAGGTATCTCTAATGCCAAGCTATAGATCTTCCAGCCCAGCGAATATCGCTTCCATTGTTACTATGTATATCTGTAAGAGCTGTGTTTTCAAGTAATTATGACTGGTTTTGAACTTCCTGCAAAAAGAGAAAACCCCATCAAAAGTAGTCGGTGCACAAAAAGGAAAAAGACAGAAATAGAATGACTTCAAAATTATGTTAATCGTAGAACTGAGTGTACACCCGGTACAGCTATTCTTTCAAAACCGAATACAAACAAACTTATCTATCAGGTAGATAATCCCGTTAAATCAACAAAACAAAATAAAAGCGTCCGTATACAACTGCATTTTTAATAACAGACCCAAGCAACGAGATCACAGTTATAGTAACGCACGTAGATAACAACAGTCTTCGAACAGATACAAGTGTGCATACAAAACGTCCTTTGAGAATGCGATGTCATTCAAAAGAACATCCATAATTGGATTCCGAATCTTCAAACTATGATAATAAAATGTTTGTTCGAACACTCTTAGGTCAACTGTCAATGACAAACTGATATTGTAGTTTGTCTCATCGACATGTTTACGCTTTCACAGCGACCCATGTCACATATCACATCAAAAATTCATTCGCCATTCTCTTGGATAAACTAAACAGAAAATCAAAAGTGCTACTGATAATATAGCATCATCATAAGCTAGGGTAATTTAAGATGACTAAGACCAGATAGAAGAGCAGATCATAATTACATTTCTATTTACTTTGGTTTCAGATTACCATGGCAACAAAAGTATTTGCGGCTACAATAGTTGAACTACGGCTACATTCTTTCACAAATGTGGAAGGTAAAGACGCTCTTGGTTCGAGATGTGATTTAGCTAATAAATGTGACATCATGATGACTATTTGCCTGGTACGGCTAACAGAGTAAGTTACGAATGAAATGGCGTCAACACTCAATTTCATGTGAAAAACACTGCAAAACGTTATCGCAAATACAATCCTATATACTACTGTTACTTTGAGAATAACCGTCTTTTTAAGAGCTGACGGCAGATCTGCATTTTACTAATTTTTTTTTTAATTTTGTTAAATATCAGTCCATCATCCAACGGGCGTTAGGCCAATTACAGGATGAGGCACGCATAACAAGCTAACCCCCAATGGAGCACTGTGCTAGAGTCTTGAACTCACCATCCTCCGACAGTGAGTCCATTACTCTGGACCTACCGGGTCTTGAACCGAGTCTCGAACTTACCATCCTCTAATAGTGAGTCCATTACCCTAACCAATGGTTTACGGTGCCTCTCAACACTTTTGGATATGATAGTTTTAAAACCAAACGACATCAGCAATAAAGCTTGCAAAATTTACACAGTAACGGACAGGGATAAAAAATGTATGTTGAGTGGAAAGATGTTATAACCAATTGCAAACATCGTTTCCTAAAGTCTTCCTATGTCGTGCAATAAGGAAATGACTGCCACACTATTCTGCAGAACCATATATCAATAACAGCTGTACACCCTGGATATGTTCTAACCCTGACACACACATCGCTATTGCTCTGACCATAGCGATATTAAAGAAATCTCACTTTTTGTAAGGCTGATGGCAAAACATATAAACAAACAATTTGACGTCATGAAACCCCAGAATAATTGACATCGTATATTGCCTAGAGCAGGCAGCGGCTGTACAATCTTGCCCTGGAACAAGGGATGACCTTGACATGGGTTGCAGAAGAAAAAAATGAACACATATTTTGTACTTGATCCCTTGCTATATTTCCTCTCGTTCTCTACATTTTGGAACGCCATATGAAGCATATTATCATAGACGAGACACACTCTTGTAATTCCAATGCGGACAATGCATTTTATGTAGTCAAGTATTGAACCTATGACGATGGCAAAGCTAGACCTAATGTCATAACACTCTGATATGCCTAGTCATAACCTACAATCAACAATAAACTATGCTAAAGAGAATAGGCCGACAGTTGTTTGTTATACAGGACTAACACAACCATCACAATTTGTTTAGCGTTATTAGATTTAAACGGTTTCTTTTTTGTTAGTCTCTTGCTGTTTTTTATATAACTAGTTGATGAGAAATTAAACTATAGTTATTTCATTGGTCATTACTCACTGTGACTAAATAGTAACCTGTCAGTGTATTTTTCAGCGAGAACAGAGAGATCTCTTTCAACACCAAAGACTGTCTGTAGTATAGAAGAACTCATATAATATATTGGGACACAGACTCGCCGTTTCTTTTTCCGCGATGTTATACCATATAACATCAAGCAACCGTTGGCATTTGGCATGGGTTCTTGGCCGGTAAGTGAACAATTCACGACGACAACAATGAAGACTTTGTATCATATATGGTTGTTGTTAATTGTTTAATTGACGACTTTGTATCATTAATCGTTTATTGTTTAAATATGTAATTCTTATTAATGGTTTCGCTGGAACAATTTATTTATCATCTATAGTAGATTCTTTTCACCTACTGTAGTGTTTAGGCAAATGGGCATTCGGTCAAAATACCTTACTATATGCAATGTAAATCATTAATTATATCATACCAGTATGTTGATGGCGCAAATACAGCGATCTGATTGGTCGAGAAGCGAAAAGAACCATAGTAAATTGGCGATATACCACGGCAGGCATGCGTGCGAGCTCTCAGCTTGAGTAGTAATCCGTTTTTGACGTTCCAAGCCAGAATTTCAATACACTGTTATGATATAATAGCAATAAATCACACCCAGCGACGGTATACTACAAGATTTTGAACAGTTCACGACATATATGCACGAGCGATAGAGAGTGCATATATGCATGAACTGGTCAAACTCGTGGTATACCATCGCGGGGTGTTCTTTATTGCTTAAATAGATATATTTGAACAAAATAATTGACAAACGTGATCTTATACACCAACAATACAGAAAACCCTTTGTTTTGAGGATTAATCATTTATACAACCTCTTGTTGAACGAATTGCATTTGAAGCTAAAATAATCGCAATGATCAGACGGAAATGAAACGAAGAAACAAAAGGGAAAAAACAAAAAAGGCACATTTAAATTAATAATTATCGTTGTTTAGTGAATGTCACTCGAAGGTGACTCATTTTGCAAGCTTTTTTAATGCACTTTGCGGTCATTTACTCCATGTTTACAGAACATCAAATGCAACATTGACGATTAATAAACGTCAGATTAAGTAACAGTCATTTAGGATATACAATTGGAAAGAAAAATATATCTTTTCAGTATTCTCAAAATGCGGGGAGTTGATAATTCAAACAGGATATCAACTGTGATTAAAAATCATCATTATAGAATAGTTCAATATCTTTGTGTTTTTAACATACTTAGCTGTTACGTTTCTCTTCATACAGGGCATAATAAATTTCAGGGCCGAAGTTTATGATTATGATGAAGGTTTCGGACCTGATCCCGACCAAGTTGCGTTTTTCGACTCCAACATTACAGCTGAGGTAGCCATCAACAGTTCAAGTGCTAACTGGCACAGTCATACAATTTCAGAGAGTTATTCAAGGTAGATTCCTGTAAATACACTTGACACTGATTATGAAAAAAATGTGAGGCGCATATTTTCAACATGCTTGAGAATATAATGGTTTACATGGACATCAAAGATAATTGTCATTTGGATAAGGAGAAGATCAGATAAATATCTGAATGCTACAAACTAGCACATTGGAATAGCTAAACCTTGTTGTCACTGTACAATATGTTCATTGACAGCATTACATAATGTCAGTCTGTTGCCTCACCATCGGAATATTCTCTTTCCGCTATTCGAGATCTTTAAGGTAAAACGCGCATCAGGGACAGATATCCTAAGCGTCATACTTTTACAAGTCTTTTCTGATCTGGCACTTGTGGGGGCTGATTTTAAAGCTCCTTGTATAGTTTTTTGAAATTCGAAAATATTATTATTCTCAACAGAGTTGGAATAGAGATGGCAGCCATTTTGAATTTTAAATTTTGGTAAATCTTGGGTTATTTGTTTCTCCGGTAGCAAAAATTTGCACGGTGACCACCGAGTGCTTTTCTTGATTTTGAAAGGGAAATGTTGAAGTATTCTTTGAGCAAAGCTTGAGCAAAAGATTATGACTTTCACATTCTAGGCGCATACTACCTTAAACTGCCATTCTCCCTTCGAATTTGACGATGCCTTCATGGAATTCACAATACCGACAATGCTGAGAGAACCATTATGATAGATTATGGCTTCTCTAACAAGATATATTCTTCTCTCTGATTGGTTTGCAGCATCACTGTGAAACTGAGAGCTTACTTAGAATAAAATTACTATGGTGATACATGCACGTGTTCTGTGTAGCTCATGCCAACGTGACTGGTCACTATGACTGCGATATGGTCACTGGTCGCAAATTATGTCACCCGGGGTGGACAGGTGAAAATTGTCAAAATTGTAATGAATGCGAACAGCTCAGATAGCCCGTAAAATGTGGGATTTACAAGTATACTTTGCAGACCATTGTCATTTTATTGAATGTAATATCCATGAATGGTGATTCGATCAAGTTTTATACTTTTTGTGATTTTGTTGTTGATAGCGCAAAGTGGTAAATCTTAACATGATGTGTATATTGTAATGTAGAGCACTACAAACAAATGTATATATTCTTAAAATACAAAAAGTAGAGAACAAGCTTAAGTTAGATCCTGCAAAACAATTGCACGTCCTGAGACTACTGACATGTACGGCAGACAATATTTTTGGTATTTTACACATGATGTTTTGTTGAATTTAAAACAGACTGATATTAGAGTTCGCTATGCTTAGATTTTAGCCAATGTATCAGTGGTAACGATGGATTACAGTGTGTTTGTTTGAATGGTTATTTTGGTATTAATTTGAAACTGACGTCGATAAGTAGGCAAGTCCCCCTTTACAAATGGTACAACGTTCATTGCTGTCGTTGGTGGCCACGATTGTTCATGCGCAGAAGGTTTTGTTGGTGTGTCATGTGAACCTGACCTCGACCTGTGTATAAGTTCAAAAAGTGGCACTATGTGTTAACGTGGTTCCTTATTATACTTGTCAATGTGCCTCTAGCTCTGAGGGGAGAAATTATAAAGTCAATATTGATCAATAGCATAGCGCCCCGTTCAAGGTTAGGGCAAAGTCATAACTTATTGAATATTCATTAACTCTCAAGTACTATGCATAAACAAATCACAAAGGTTCGCCATTATTACCATGATACGTTTTGCTCCCATATAAAAACATATGTGTATGAACATTGAAAGAGAATCGATTGAAATATATTTTGATGCACATTGATGAATTGCTCAGAATATATGAAAATCCACAAAACTTTCATCACAAATAATGATGTTGATGAACATTTATGAACTTAGCTTACGTAGCAAATACAGGATTTTATGAACGTATGATGAAGAATATGTGTTAATAAAATTTATTAATTTTCATTAATTCATTTAAATGAGTTTTTCTTGACTAACTGCATGAACCATTCATAATTGTATGATGAATGCAACATGTTCATTTATTAATGATTGTGGTTTCATAGTAAACTCATCATATGTGATAGAGAATTTCCGGTGGACCTTTGTTCATTACTATAAGAATTTTTTACAACAGTCCATCAGAATTTCACCGTCAATAATATGACGAGTTTATCAAGAATACAATATTTTCACCGTTAACGAATACATAATCTTGGACGACATCTATGTACAGCTCATTGCTGTATCTTCCTTCAGGCTATCGTTTACTTTTTGCCCAGGACAAGGGAATATTTCCTAAGCAGTTTTCCAGGATCCCAGGTTTTCGGATTAGTAGCTACTCTGCCTAATCAAACACGGATCAGCTATTCATTGTGACATTTGCATTACCGCTCTCTACCCTAATTGGTTTCAACCATTTAGCTCCTTTGGTGTATATGAGAGTATTGGAAACTGCACATCACCTTGCAAGGATCGGTATTGCGTATTGGGAATCGTGGGCTATTCTAGTGAGCACTCTATCTTGTGAAAGCCTTATTATATAATCTAAATTGCATGCGGTTAACGAGCTCTTCCTGTGAAAAGTTTGTATCATCTCATCAAATTTTATAAAATGCTGACGACTTGAAAAATATTTAAAGGGCGGTGGTCTTCGGAACGGCACTCAAAGGTCGCTAGGGACCCCTACGACTGATATAAACACTGTATCCAAGCTACGTTAGCGACTGATGAAAGTTAAAACATGTTTGTCTTAATGTACATTGTAAAATTTTTAAATGTTGCAGCTATTTTGACATGATGCATCTATATAGTGCATGAAATACAATGTTTCTAAACAAGAAAGTTGTACATGCGCAGTTCCGACGACTATTCCCTTTAATCTGGAGAAAGAGGAATACACAATCGCTTATTGTTCTCCGTTGCAATCCAGCCTTGCAAGGTTGTGATTGTAACGTTGCAAATTCACACAAGTATGACCACGGCCACTTATTTAAGCGCGAACACAAATGGTCTGTTCAAAAACGTATATGCACATTAGAAATACTAAAGTTCCCCTTTTTATTCGTGAAAATACTGAAGCCAGATTTCTGTGATACACTAGTGATAAGCCTACTGACAATTGGAAAACAATATACAATTCGCGAAACTAGATAGTAAAGTGTGCAGCATGCATCACTCAAATCAAATTATTACTGCATTCTACATAAACGGCCTTTTTATTGGTCTATGAAATCAAGAAAGGCGTCTTACCGGTTCTCACCTCATTATATAAGAGAACGACAGGGTAAAAAAGTAACGCATGATTTGAAAGGTGCACTTGTGCAAAGACAAACCAGAAGGGATGTAAATTTAATAAAAGATAACAATCTTGATCTTCGCTAAATAAGCCTCTTTGTACGTAAATAAAGGGTTGTAAACCAACATATCACGATGCAACTTAGAGCATCGTTTGAATTCCAGTCATGTGACTAAAGTACTTGATCAAAATATCAAACACTTAATTTTACGATTCTGCACTATGCTTATGACGTCACTAGATGATTGTCTGCTCACCACGCGACATTTTTAGGGGATACATGTACAGTGAAACTCGATTGCCAGGCATGTGGCAAATACCAGTTATTGAACCAAATGGGTTTCTCTATAGGTTACATTACGGATGTGCTTTTTGTGCAAGTCCGAATGAACACTGTGATTAATGCATCGACTGTTATTGTAATTAAGCAAATCCCTGTAAACGTTACAGCTGTGCAAAATCTCTCGCCACAATAGAGTCGTTTTGATCCTGTTGCCTGTATTCCAGTCCCTTTGTACGCATCTCCACTTTTTTGGATTTTTTTTTTTTAGTTTTGCATTTTCTCTGATGCCTGTATGTGGCTATGCAATAGTTACATATAGTTCTCCCGTGCATATTGAAATATTTATATCCAATTTACAGGTCATATTCTATTTTTCAATCCACAACAGCTCTCAACATGACGTGAGAATGTTGCTGCAGACACTCCTAAAAAGGACAGGTTGTTGTCTTTTATCAATCGTATGTCTTCTTAATATTCAATGTTTTTGAACACGTTTTCCTCAAAAGCGTCAGCATGTTTTCAATATTAAATTTATCATTACTATACTAATCATTACTGTTATAGCTAAAAATGCTTTGTGCAATCTTTTAAAACAAGACACGGTTATACTATGCATGACATGTCTTACCATGCTGTCAACCGGGTTAGCATTGTACAGGAATCCTAAGAGAACTACAGAACAAAAAGTAATGCATCAAAGTTGGTATGAAAAGTCTTGAAGGAGGATTTGTTCAAAAATACTGTGTATTAAGGAGACATGCGATTGATAAAAAGACAACAACCTGTGTATTTGGTAAGTAGTTACCCACACTGTACTTAAAATGAGGGATTTGTAAACCACACCTCTTAATTCAACTTAGAGCACCATTTGAATTTCAACAACATTACCACAGTTCTACTTCAAAATATCAATAGATATATTTTCGATTCTACGCTTTGCTTATTAAGGTAGAACGCACCTCGGGGACAAATACTCGGACTCTCAAACGTTTACAATTCTTTTCTGATCTACCACTCGTGGATTCATTTTAAAGCTCTGGGTGTAAGGAAACTTTTCATCGTCGTAGTTTATCAAAAATCGAAAATTTTGTTTTTCTGTATAGAGTTAACACAGGAATGGCGGCCATTTTGTATTTCAAATATTGGTAAATCTTGGGAAATTTGTTTCTCAGGTACCAGAATTTGCACGGTGACCCACGGTTTCATTCTTGATTTTGAAAATGAGTGGTTGAAAGATTCCTTAAGGATAATTTGAGCGTAAGTTTAAGACTTTTTACTTTCTAGGCGCATACTGCCTTAACGTGAATAGGCTTATATCTTCACAAAGAAAGCTCTTCGGATAAACGTAAGATGTAAACTAGAAGAAAGCCGCGTATGGTACAAAAACGATGTCCCAGTAGAGTTGAACTTACGGTAGTACCTTTTGTGCAAGCCCGAACACTGTAAATAATGCGTGAAATTGTTATTAATCAATGCCATTAAAATTTAGAGCAACGCAGAATCTCTTGATGCGGAGAATAGTTCCCCGTGGCTTTAACAACTGATTTCAAATGTGAATGGATGATGATGAATTTAAAGGCAGAATCTGACTCTCTCTATAGATATTCAGGAATCCCAGTGGCCTTTCCGATAGAAAAAAACATGACAGATATGCTGTGATCTCAAATGAGTACGCAAATATTTTTTTTTCTTTCAAAGATGACATGATATAGGCCTACATTACAGTAATTAATATTTTAGTGACGAAAAATAAGGCATACTTGACTTTTTCCTCATTCTATCCGATAGGTGAGCAGTCAATGTAGAGGTCGCTTAGTCGCTGCGAAGTCTAGAGACCGAAATCGAAGGATGGTACCGTTATTCCAAACAAATCATATGTTGCTCGATTGATGATGTCGGGACACAGATATATAACCTCCCAACAGTTAAAGCGCAGTGGTCGTCGCGCTGCGCATCCTCCTGAGGGGGTCCCCCTCTGTTGTAAACAAATCCAAGAACGCCGCACATGTTACGGGTTGATTATTGTAATGTTTGCGATATTGCCGCTTGTAAAAATGGCGGTTGATCTGTCACAAGCATACCAACTAACCAAATGTAACACGCAATACGGTCAATTAATCTAAGTTAAATGTCTGCTGAATATTGAACAATAATTGCACGCTGGATTGAGATCACATTTGCTCATGATTTTCTTGAATCAGTTGAATGGGGCTCGGCTACTGTTATCGCTCAAGCCATAGAGCTAGACGTACGCATGTACGCATGTATACGCCAACAGATTATCAACGACCGGGCTCTAGTTTTCGACATCGCTAGCAAGGACGAGAGCTTTCATTTCAAGAGGCCCGACAGGAGTACAAAGACAACAACCCAAACTACAGAAATCTACAGCTCCCAGAGCAATGCCCGCTGTATAGCAAGAAGCATCTCTGCATCTGTTCCGTTCCGTGCTCTGTATGAACGTCCGTGTCAAACCGGGTATATGGCGCGCTACACTCTGCTGTGGAGAATCCAACTCAACTACAAAGTTTACCCCGTTTGGGGGTGCAAACGAGAATTCCGAGTACAGGTATCATCAAGTCAAGCGAAGGACCTTCCATAGGTCTTCTTGTTATGTGGGGGTTATCTCACTTGAAAGAGGATTCAGACCTACCCGGTAATCAGGAGGTACAACAACGAAGTTTGCCCAGCACCGGTAGGCTTACACCAGCTAGCGGTTGGATCACTGCCATGACCGTGCACAGGACCGGGGCACAGGATCTCTCGATACGTCTATGCACGGTGTATAGCCGTGCAATTTTCCTGCCAAATGCCGCGAAAACCCGCTCGTTTTGTCTATTGTTTCCTGTCATTTTACTATTTCTTACCACGTAATACTAGGAGAAGTAAGACATGGTGATCAACAGTTGGTTGTGGGCCAAGTCGTCGAGCCGGTACGTGTGGGACCGGATTTTCTATATCCGTTTACGTCAACGAGGTGACCGTCTCCCAACAACATCTCCCGTGTCCTGCTCTGGCTTGCCGATCATGGTCTTGAGTGTAATTTTTGTGTTAGGCATTGTGCTTGTTACTGGTCTACATATATAGGCAATGTTGATTATTCTAGTTATGCATTTTCACTGTACTGTACATAGCATTGTGTACAACCAGCGTGATCGCGCGCGATCAAACCTTTTTGTTCACTGTGTCTGCGTGCAGTAAACTCAGCGACATAATGTGCTGAGTGTAGTGTCCCAATGTTCGTAGCTATACACGAGTTTATAGATAGAAATACACCACTGAAGTTCGTTTCCGATCTCAATATTTTACTATTGCATGATGTTGAGTCTTACAAAGGCCTTAACAAAGTGGGGGACTGTTCCCATCTCACTCCTATTGAAGTTGAGAAGACTTATGTTTACAAAAATTTATGTTTATCAACAAAAAAATCACGCACGCGCAGCGCGACGACCACTGCGCTTTAAGCATGAAGTTTGACCTCAACCGATGAGATTCTCAGTAAGTTGTAAACAATGTTCAGCCAAGCACACTGTTCTTTTACTATGTCTTCTGTAGGATGATAATCATTAGTAAATGCACTTAACCTTGCCAAAATATGCCCCTACCGGCGCAGACGAGAATTGACAACACCCGTTGGGTCTTGAGCTAAAAATATGGTCTGATCTCGTCGAAGCGAAGTGCTGTTGATGCAATGAGTGCAGCTGACGAACAGCGCGACATACGTCCAGGTAGGATGATAGGAGAACAAAGACACAATTTAGTTTGTTTGTTTGTTGTTGTTTATTTGTTTGTTTTTGTGTTGTTTTGGGGTTGTTGTTGGTGTTTTTTTGTTTGTTTTTGTTTGTTTGTTTTTTTTGGGGGGGTAAGTGCAATAATTCCATCTTCCAAAATGTCGATAACTAATTACGTAAGGTATCGTAACGTCACAGTTCAACAGTTCTCCCCAAAACTTGCAAAGGGTAATTTTGCACTTCATGCAAATCGCCTGCACTGTCTGTGTAGATATTTTTGTGATGTAGTGCATTTTACAATTGATGACCAGAATCATCGCCGTGAAAATCGTCCTTAAAAAGGGCTTGGAAGTTACATTCGATGCACAAGACATTGGATCATTGGTAAATGCGTCTGATTTTCGATGATACCTTCTTAGATTACAATTCATTTACTAACCTTTGCTCTCAGCCAAAGTGCCATGTGACTGCCAAAGGAAATTCCTTTTTGCTTTCCTCTATGAATAACAGCCAAAGCAAATCCATGTTTTCACATTGAAACCATATTAAAATGTAAAACAAACTCTGGTAAAATACTATCTATTTAGTAGAACTCTCAAACATGCTGCAAAAGTTTACATAGTAAACCATTCAGCAAATGAGACAGTGTTTATGAACTTCTAGCGATATTTTTGTTAGGAAGTGATACCGCAGGTGTTAATAGCATGTTGATGTTTGCGAACCGACACAGCAATTGCATGTTTTCATAGGCTAATCTGGATGTGAATAGCCTTTCAAAAATGAATCAGTAAAAATAAACACTAACGATTGTCTGTATTGCCATTCTTCTAATTCAAAGAGATATAGAAAACAACAAGTATTTTAACATGTTATAATATAAATCATATTTTCATTATGACCGAAGCTTCTTACAAACACTGTTGGGATTTTCACATAAATACAGTTGAGCGAACGGAGCTTGTAAGTCTCTGAAAGGCGAAACATCGATTTACAGTCAAAACTTTTTTCTATTTACAGTTTTTCGGCCACAGCAATAAAGCATTAATTTTCGGAGAAATTACAGCATTAATTTTCCGGAGAGTGTATTTGCATCGAGCTAAAATCATCAATCTAAACAAGAATGCGACATTTAATGCGCCCGAAAATATACCACTGAGTATTTGAGTCAGTTTGAATTCACTGAGTAGAATGTAGACACCTAGCTATAGATACCGACAACTTTAGTAGTATGAGGCCGTTTTTCATCTCCAAAGAACAACCTTGTTTGCCCACAGTCTGTGCAAACCGGAAATTAATACGATTATTGTTTTATGTAACATTTGTTGTACTAACGGCCTGTCGTATTTGTTTTTGTTCAATTTATTCAAAGTGAGCATAGCATGATTAAAACACCGAAACCAGGACATGGTTTGCATTAGCAAGAGAGTGTAATGGAGAACAATTATAATTTATAGTCGTTGGGATTTGTCTTCGGTGTATTTGATTGCTACATCATCTGAAAAAGAGAAAGATAGCCCTGGTCAAATGTAATGCTGATGAAGAACAGAGATTTCGAGATTAGAAAACTTGATATTGTAATGGCACTTGATTTCAATTAAGGTATTTTAACGCACGTCCTCCGACTCATACCCCAGGTTGCCTATGTTATGTTTTTTAGGATATGCGATTTGCGTACCTGAATATTGCAAAAGAAAAATGAAATAGCGGCATATAATTTACTTTCCTAATCGATCGATAGCTGTGTGCACAACAAGGGCCAAAGTATGGAGTACAATGAGTCGCCAACATTCTAAAAATGTAATATACCTCAAATGGCTTACATATCATTTACATACCAGGTACTTACAGAAACCAAACCAAAATACTTGTTGTTTCAATATAAGCTGATGCTGGATTGCCAGTGTCCTCAAATTGTGTTCTCATTTGCGGTGACCCCGTTGCCCGGATGTCTAAGTATTTGTAATAAAACTGGTGTTATCAGCACTACTAGTGAATGTCAGGTGATCAATCCTTATTTCCCCCGCGTTGCAAATTTAATAAAGCCAAAATAGCAGCAGACCTCTCTCCGCTTCTGTGGCGTTTACGCAACGTTAATATTTCTGTACCAGAGACACAGGTATGAAACCTTTCATTTAGTCAGTTATCAGTTTATTCTTTTGTTGTCAACTTACCCGAATCGCGTCAGCTACAATCAAAAGAAGCAATGTGATTCTGAATGTTTCATATGGATTTGACATTCGTATCATAGCATTCACTATATTTATGAGGTCAGGGTCATAGCATTATGAAATGGCGGTATAAACAAAAATCATTTTCCTCAAAGAAACCTTATCCTAGAGATCTCAAAAGACATGTCATTACCGCTTTATTGAAGAAAGCCACATATTATTCTTGTGGTGATTTGCCCATGTGTTTGGTCCGTGTTACTTGCCAATTTTCTGCTATATGTGATGCCTCAACTTGCAAGCATTCTATTAGAGTCATTACGGCATAATATCAAAACCGTGTCACATACAAAACGCGACAGGTCTCAGACTCTCCCGAATATAATTTCACAGCACCTGTCTCTACCCGACTGACTAAGCCACGTTTGCGATACAATTAAAACATCGGTATTTAGGTAATTTGTTTTTGCTACTGTTACATTTCATATTTTTCACTCACCAAAGAAAGAACCAGGAGCAGTCATGTTTTCAAGTCGATGCATAAAAGGTAAGGAAGATCATAAAACAGAGGAAAATACTTTGTGCTGTGATGTTTGTGCTATGATTTTTTATCATACCAGTATATTGATGGTGCAAATACAGCGATCTGATTGGTCGAGACGCGAAGAAAACCGTGGTATATTGGCGATATACCACGGTTAGCATACGCGAGAGCTCTTAGCTTGAGCAAACTTCCGGATCCTTTTATGACGTTTCACGCCAGAATTTCAATATACTGTTATGATATAATAGCAATAAATCACACCAAGCGACGGTATACCACTCGATTTTGACCAGTTCACTCCATATTTGTACTCGCTATCGCTCATGCATATATGCCGTGAACTGGTCAATATCTCGTGGTTTACCGTCGCTGGGTGTGCTTTATTGCTTAATCAGCTTACGATCCCTCAACCTTCCTTTCTTCTTTCAACATTTTATTTACGTTCTTGAGCTCACACCATTCCTTCTGGTAAATGTGAATTTGTGTTACTCCCACGATACACATTTGCTTCATTCAACCAAAGAAACCGTCTCTTTAATATTACGAAAGTAACCTTGGAAGGAATAACGACCACATCGATAAAATGTATTGTTTCGAACAGTTTGTTGTTGGTTGTACCTTTGTGTACACACTACTACGCGTTTAAATTTGCACTTTTAATATGTCTCAAACAGTAAATCAATGTAAATCAATTTAAAAGTCGAAATCTTATGCAAGTACACATATAAGTTGAAATGGTTTAATTCTTAGCTGACTTTCACCAAATAACTCCTTAGCATTTCATACGGTAAAAGATGGACTCCGTACTTCACCTTATCAGCTGCTAACGAGTTATTTGGTCAAGGCGATAAGCCCCGCGTTGGTGGTCGGTAGAAACAAATGAAGGGGATTACGGAGGGCAATATTAGCAGATATGGACTGTTTTATTTGAAATACTATACAGGGATAGCGATGTTAAAAGTGATAGGCATACAAGCAACACAGGTAAGGCTTGTATGATGAAAAAAGGTTTAATACATGGTATTTATTGATCATAACTTCAAGACGATATTGCCTGCAAAACCCTCTGGATGGACTACATCTGATAACAACCGTAACTTACGTTTCTGTACAGGACCGGGAAAAACTGGAGCAGTAGCAGTAACAACAGCGATCTGCTTACTCATTTATTATAATGGCCATAGCGCACATAGGATATCCGATGATGAAACACAGCTTCAAATCAGCAGACATGACAACGCCCCTCCGTTCATCGCATGAACAGTCAGGTTGAAAGCGTGGACCATACAGCAAATAAAACAGCGGCAGTGAACTATGATTTTTATCACAATGATACCCGCGTCAACGTAGTCATCATTGCACGAATGTCAACGGGTCAACTGCTGTAGGAAGCATATTAAGTGCAGCAGACAACTCTTTCTATGTCTACGAGCCTGATCGAATGTTGTTTAAATCTGTATACCATAGAAATGTTTACATTGACAGTGCAGAGTATTTGAAAGTGATACAAACGGAACTGTGTAACTTTTTGGGAGATCTGTATAACTGTGACTTTACCTCCCACGAGTATTTTCTTCAGACACTTAATGCTATAAACCGCAATAGAGACAGTATGGTTCTTTTCCTCGCCCCACCAACGCCACTGAGTTGAAATTATTATGTCAATCGAAGTCAGTCGTAATATCCAAAGTACTTCGCTTAGTAGACGTTAAGTCTTGTCTTCCCACATTAGAGCAAAATAAAATAAAGATGATATTTTTGGCTCGTGACCCACGCGGTATGATCTCCTCTCGCCTTCGTCGCTGGGACTATTTTTGACACCTCTTGGTGATGGTTCGAACGTCAACTATTATCCAACTGAACGTATCGTTAAAGAACACTGCGATTGGCTAGATATGCTCTTTAATTTACTGAAAAATGGCCCCAGCTGGTTCAAGGACAACTCAATGCTGATTCGCTTCGAAGACATGTGTCTGTATTCAGATGTCGTGAGTCAAGCTATATTTGATTTCGCTGGACTCGCGGCACCTCCGTTTGCCCGTAACACCCGAAACGAAATCAGCGACGAACTGGCTGCGAAATGCGAAATACAGTGGCATCAAAGAAATACAAGATTATTGTCCGGAGCATATATACCATGAGTTTGGATGGATAAAGCTAGATAGTAGAGAGGAATTCGAACGAGCAAAAGCATCTTCAAGTTGGTATCATCATATGCCACAAAACAACGGTGTCAAACTAAAGTACCAAATCCCATAATACAACAACGCCTAATACGTGTATGGAAGTGTGTTTTCTTTGAATTTGCTGAGTGACCTTTTACATTAAAATTTAGGAAAGTTTCTTCACTTTGCTTGCATATTCATTGCTTTGTGTTGTAAAGGTTGCTAGAATTGTTGTCGGTGAACATGGAAACTTACACATGAATAGTAGAATGACAGTAAATGTCGTATTGTTCTATCTGCTACTTTGAATTAATTGAACATTAAATGGTTTCCCTTGTTTACATTGAGAAAAGCCTGTAAAGGGTAATACATGTAGTTTTAAGGTAGTGTGCGCCTCGAAAGGGAAAGACTTAAACTTTTGCTCAAACTTTACTGAATGAAACTTTCAACCATTCTCTTACCAAATCAACAATAATAATTTGGCATCACTGTGCAAAGTTTGGATGTAGTGAAACACATTAACCAACATTTTGCGATATTTGAAATTCAAAATGGCCGCCATTCCTGTGTTAACTCTATGGGGTAGAAATTGAATTTTGGATTTCGAAAAACTGAGAGTTCGACTGTCTGTCTATGTAGCGTTTTGCTGACTCATTTGTCATGGGCGATACCATCTCAAACAAATACAGGCAAATGCGACATTCAATGCCAAAGACACTCTGCGGCGGGAAAGATACATCATTGAAAGAATATAGTGAAGACTAGATTCGATATTCCCTCGATTGACTAACTTTGTGCGGCTTGCCGAAAACGCCGGTCAAACAAAGTCATCTCTGATGGGAAACATTTTAAATTCATGAAATGCAGGACAAGTCGTTTATAGTTTCTATCAGAGAACAGTTTAAAACTGTAATAATTGTCCTTAAATCCTATGTTTTTTATATCTTGTAGCTTTTATTGCCTTGTTAATAAACTCTCTGACAGTTGCTTTGGTTTCAAGATGTGCGTTGGTTTTTTGGTGTGGATACTACGCTAAAACATGTTCCGCTCTCTTGTCATCGATTTACCTGACAAATTAATAATGATGATGATAATATCGACGACGACGACGAAGATGATGATGTTGATGATGATGATGATGATAATGATGATGATGATGTTGATGATGATGATGATGATAATGATGATGATGATGATGATTATTATTATAGAGGCCGTTTTAAGTCCCTCCACACAACAGTCATAATGCTGTATTCTCAATGTAACAGAAAATCAAACTTTTATTTGGGAAGAAAGCCAACAGGGCACGTGTAGATAAATTCCTGTTGTAAAAGGGGATTACATTTTCAACGAGAAGCAGTAGTTGACTTGATAGGTAAGTGTCGACCTGACTTGTAGAGATTCACAACCTAATAACAATTGAAATACCTCTGCTGTCATGACTCAGTAAGCATAAAATTAAAATGTGTTTATTCTCGGAAGACCTCGTTATCTGATTATTACAGGTGCCGTTGTTGTCCGTGTCCGGTATTCGGCTTATCTGTTTCCGTGTTCACACAACTAGCCCAGGAACTGACACTCGTTGGAATTCGAGAATAAATCAAAATCTTTCGTTGATCATGGATGTTTTCGAGTTTCAGCACCTTTAGCGAGACATTGTAGCGTGGAAATGTTCATTCAGATTCTGCCGTGCAAATTTTACCCCGACCCGTTAATGCGAGCAAAATTTAGAAGCCTGCTCTACTTTCGATTCTTCGTAGTGAAGCTTTATAATGAGTATGAAGTACGGGTAAAAGACAAATTTACGCTCGAGTTTTAAAGCTCTTTTGTGAGAAAACATTTCACCGGCTTAGTTTTTTGAAAAATCCAAAACTTACTTTCCCAATAGAGTTCACACAGGAATGGCGGCCGTTTCGAATTTCAACCATCAAAAATGTTGGTTAGTTTCTTTCACTAGTTCTAAACTTTGCACGATGACCCTCGATTTCTATCGTCGATTTGGTAAGAGACTGGCTGAAAGTTTTAGTCAGGAAATTTTGCGCAAAAGTTTAAATCCTTCATTTTCGAGGCACACACTACCTTAACACGTATTCCTTCAGGAACTTGAACACACAAAATAAGGAAACTGTAGCCCAGACAGCGGAGGAAACAAGAACTTTTACTTTCAATATGCTTTGATATTATGGCACCATTTTGAATTAGAAAGAACGATCTTGTTTGCCTACAGTCTGTGCAAACCGGAAATTAATATGATTATTGTTTTTATGTAACATTTATTGTAGGAACAGCCAGTCGTATTTGTTTTGGTTGAATTTAATTAAAGTGAGCATATTATGACTAACATGCTTCAAGCATATTATCAGTCTGAGAGTATTACAAACAATAGTTAGGAAACCTGATCATATTTAAATCTTCTTTCCGCGTCAACAGATTGTTGTGTTTTCAATTAGGTACATAGTATGGAATTCGACAACTTCATAGGAGTCGCATAAATACTAAAAATTACAATATGTCTAATGTGGTTGATATATCAATGGAATAAAACACACCACATCAAAATATGTTTTCTTTTGTAATCAATTTTGGTTCGATGACCCCCCCCCCCCCCGAACCCTAACTATGATTGGGGTTCCAATTTTCGATGACACCGTTGTCCTGCTGTTGAAGTATTTGTAATAAAGCTCGTAATATCAGCTTTATAAGTGATGACTACGTGGCCCACGCCCTGTTTCCATTCTATTGTGACTATAAAGCAGCCATACACACTGTAGCATACCCCTCTCCCCTTTTTAAGTTTCGAACGCGTATGAAGGACCCTGCAGAAAATACATAGGTAAGAAACAATGCATCACCGTGTTAGTTTATAAGTTCTTTTCTTGTCAAACTATACGAATTCCGGCTAGTTTGACAAGCAAATGATATGAAGATAAGACAATGGGGAGACGTTTTGCTATTTACTCTAAGCCTTTGCAAAATAGCCTTTAAAGCTGGCGCTGTTTCACATAGGTTTGCTTGCAATCATTAAAAATAAACTCTCCAAACTTAATTGCAAAACGCCTGTACGTTTACGAATCAACAAGCTATGTTTCGGATATATTTATATTTTTTGCTGCTAATAAATGTTAATAATATTTTTCAGAAACCGAAGAAGTAGACAGAGCCAGTCATGTTCTCACGTCGATATATAAAAGGTAAGAAAGATGATAAGACCTAGGGAATTACTTTAAAATTTCTTAGTCAACGTTTAGTTTATAATTACTTACCGTAATTTATGCTTCAAATACTTCAAAGCTTTTCTAATCTTTCTATCAGTATTAATAGTAAGTGGACGTTTGTGTTACTGCAGCGATACATATTTGTTTCGGTCAAACAAAGTAACAGAGTACATATTAATAAAAGGTTACGATTTTTTGACAGCAATGATCAAGGTCACAATTCACCTTCGAGAAAAATATAACTGATATCGTTCACCTTAGGAAAGTAACTTGTGCTGTCAAATATGTAGTTATATATTATCACCTAAGATTTTTCTTCTCGTTTCGACCAGTTTCTATCGATGTCGTCGATTCAGGAGCTACTTATATGACATGCGTACCGATAAGCAATCATTGACGAGCCTTTATGTCACAATGTTTGCCCCCAAAATTACTTTTTTTTTCTTTAAACGATGCAACAGTCTTTTAATAAGAGCCTATGGCAAACGAAAGTGTAATTCTTTTGATTGTATCTGAGTGCACGGCCAATTGAAAAATCGGACCATTGTTGATATCGTGATTCAGTGTCATGGTATTGTGTAATTATTGTGTTAGAGAGCAGAGTACCGAATATACGATCGATCAGACGACCAGACTACCCAGTCCACGTAACACTTTTGTCATACTTGTTGTTGTACCTGTGACTAACGTACGTGTAGGTGATCGGGTCTAGACATGCAAACCTCCTACACGAGACAAAGCTGAAACACGTGAAGACATAATTTGCCGAATAGTTTCATTTTGTTGGATCATGACATCAACTATGGTGGATTACTTGCGGAACCTTTACGTCATACAGAAGCTTCCAGTAACAGTAACTTACCATCTTGTCGTTTGTTTACATTGACAAGCCAATAGAGAAGATTGTCAAGTTACGTTTCCCACGCAACAAAACAGATTCGCACACGCAGGTTGTTTCGACGTAGGAATTCTCAACTATAAATCATACAGTTTTAATTATCGAAAAACGGCAAACTTGGCTTTGCATGGCATTGAATAACAATAACGTAAGATTGGTTTCATTAAGTCGTCTTTCACTATTTACTAATCAAACGCTTCTCTTCCATCACGTGCAAACCTACCAATTTTACATATTTTTCGACAGGTTTCGGGAAGTTGCTGCTACTAGCGATGGTAGCCATGTGCATTGTGTTGTTGACTCAGTACAGACAAGTTTTCATGAAAACAGACCAACACGAATGCCTGCCAAACAATAAAGTACACGAACGCGTCCCTGCATCCCCGCCAATTGATGAAAATGTGCACCAATTCACAAAGACACAAGCAACAGTTGAATACTACCAGAACAACACCCGTGTGCATATAATCATCATTGCACGTATGTCGACCGGATCTACGGCCATGGGAAGCATGCTGGGTAAAGTAGAAAACTCACTTTACGTCTACGAACCTGACCACCTGTTCTTGAAATTCGTCTACCATAAAAATGTCTACGTTGACAGAGCAAGTTACCTGAAAGAAATGCAACCACGTCTGTGCACGTTTTTTGAAGAGCTGTATCAGTGTGCTTTTGCCTCAAACGATTATCTGGACGGACTTAACAAATGTATCCTCTACAGAAGGAAGGGACAGTCACTGCAATATTTGTCGTATCCAATCAGTAAAACAGAGTTGACGTCATTCTGTCGATCAAAGGCTAACATTATATCAAAAGTACTTCGCTTTGTTGACATCGAGTCATGCCTACCAACTTTAAAAGAGAACAAAGTTAAGCTGATATTCCTGGCTAGAGACCCGAGAGGCATGATAACTTCACGATTTCGTCGATGGGATCGTTTTTTGACACCATTAGCTGATATTTCAAATGCCAATTATTATCCGACTAAAGCAATAATTAAGGAGCACTGTGATTGGTTGACTATGGTGTATGATTTACTGCAAAATGCTTCTAAGTGGCTGAGAGATAATTCCATGCTAATTCGTTTTGAAGATATGTGTCAGTACCCGGATGTCATCAATCAGGCTGTCTATGATTTCGCTGGGCTAGCGCCATCTTCCTTAAGAGTTGGTAAACCTCATAATATATCACTCGCCAGTTGGTTGAATATTTATAGTTATCCTGAACTCAAGAGATACAAGATTATTGTCCAAGACACGTGTATGATGACTTCGGATGGAGAAGGGTGAATAGCAAAGAGGAATTTGAACGCGCTAAAGCATCGCCAAGTTGGTACCATGATATACCCGCAGGCAGAATTGCTTTAAAGTACCAAAATACCGTCATAAGCGTGCAGGACGTAGAGAATATAGAAGGCTAGTGTGCTATGGAGCATTCTTTTACTTATTACTTCCTCTACGGCCATTTATAGATGACAGGGCACTGAGTGTTGCTGTATGATATGCATGTTCATAAGTGACTTTCTTTAATTGGGTCAAATATCCAAGCTGAAGGTATTGAATTTGAACAGGTACAATATTGATGAATTACCTGTATCCACATCGATCATCATGAGCATATTAAGAAGAATCAAGCGAGTATATCGTAGAAACACACTTCTTGATCTTTATCTTTAAGATTTGTTTTAGGGGATTCATAAAGTATCAGCATTGATTCAGTACCATAAAAGCAAAGTCGGTCGTGGGATGACAGGTAAAATTTGACCAATGGTGAATAAAGTGCATTAAATGCCATGACTCGCACTACAGACAGATGATATGAAATTTTCATCTATGGAATTTTAATCTAGGCAATCTGGGCAAGATGCCTTAATTTTGACAAGGGATCCGTGCTCAATGGCCTAGTCCTTTTCGCTACCCTAGTAAATACACACGGGCACTATTAAAACGCATTCAGAAGCTTTAACGCAAATCCTAAGGACTGATCATACGATCAATATCTTTAGATACCAATCCTATGCGGAACTAAGGAGAAAGGTATATGATCTGCATGCAAGCTAGAAGCCTACAGGCAGATTGTATGTGCAGCTCCAACAAGATCTTTGGATAAAGCGTTGTCTGTTGAAGTCCTCAAAAAACTACAATAATGAAAAAGGAACAACGTTTCTCTTTCATAAGTCAATCGAAAATGATGAATGTTACAAATCCCCTGTAAAGGTGACAAAACTTTATCCCACTGATACCACTGAAAATTGCATGTTGACCGGTCAGAAGAACTCTGGTTTGCATAACATTTGACGTCATTTACCTCTGGACTTTTTGACACAATGGCAGCAAACTGCATGACTGTGTCAACATTACTTCTGCGATAAAGCTGGCTTATCGTACCGAAACGAGCATCAAGGATATACTTTGAGTGACCTGGTTTTACGAAACGATAACAAATCTCATCATGTAATTTGGTGCTTGTCTGATAACAGAAATAATGCATGCGGGTCTTTTTTTTACTCTGACCAGCAGAATTATCTGCATGGTAATTGCAACATTCTATTCCAATCCATGATCTTCAAAATAATTATGAAGCATGCCTACAATATTATCTTCACCATGACACTTTTTGTTATCCACACCTTAGGTCTGCGACTCATTAAACAATAATTAATTTGTAATTTGAGACCATCATTACATAACCAAAGCAATTTACACCAAGTAGTTTAAGAAAATAAAGTTGACTAACTTGACGAGACTGATGTAGCAACATAAACCCCTGAGCAAGATTTAAATCATTTGAAATAGGAGTACATGGTTGCTGAATACCAATGTCACTCGGTTCACTTTACGCATTTCTATTGCACAAATGCTTTCAACTTCTTCCAAAATATGCAATGACAAACAATTACTCAGTCTCTCTTCTTCTATGGTAGCAAACTGATTTCACGTCTGAAATGCTCACACTTAGTACGGACATCTGTACAGGGATCCATTCTCTGAATATGAGGCACACACAACGTCCAGATATTCATGAACGTTGTCTCTCTTACAGGCTGTTTGGCTCGTTGACAGGTTTTGCATTCCTCCACGTTCTTTTTGTAGATATCAACCTTAGTATCACATTATGTTAGATAAATTGCTGGTCTGCCATCTATACCATGAGGAGCAGCAGGCGTTGGCAAAGCATTTTATCTGCATACTGAAAGAGAAAATGGACGACATCTTGGACTACCTTTATGCAAATTTAAAATAATAATAATAATAATAATAATAATAATAATAATAATAATAATAAGCTAATTTTATCATGTTAAAAGGCGGAGCTAAATGCAACTAAGAATAAAGAAAGGTATATTGTTCAAAAATAACGGCTCAATGGGACAGTCAGCAGCTGTAACGTTTGATGTGTTCCTTATTTCTGTTCTGTGCTTGACTGTAGTTTCTTGTGCCAAAAGCTAAGACATATTGAAATGTCTTGTTTTTACCTTGTCAACACATCATCTGTAAAATGAGTAAAGAGGATTGTTATTGTTGAGAACGAAATTAGATTAGGTCCAAATTCTCTGATATCAATCATAACAATGAGTACTGAATACTTTGACCATTTACGGAAGAGGACGTAATTCGATGGTTGAAAGACAGGTGTACAATTAGAAAAAATCATTAAAAGGTAATGCTGCTGTCACTTAACACTGATCGAAACTTTTTCTTTTTTAACTTGGTTGAATTAATGTCTTATTTTTGAAAATGAAACACAAAAATCTACTCTGGGAGGAATATTTTATCATGGAATCAAATCATTTATCTATTTATTTATCGTCTGATGTATATTGTTAGTTACCTATAGTTACCCCTTTTGTTTACAGTAACAGCCATATGTTTTTCTCTGCATTGAAATATTTATACACGGCAATGGATCCACTTAGATTAAACAAAATGCTTGTACTAGTTACAGAAATTTCACCCTCCTCCATAGTGAAATATGCAGCAATGCTGTCAGAGCTATGTTACCATGCCACTGATATTGCTTACATAGAACCGTCCATCATGGCTAGGGTGGCGTCGGTAGAGCTTTTGGCATGTACACGGACCTTTTTGTAACAAATCCATATATCCTAGTATGTTTTGAAAACAAGCTGTTTTTGTTTACACAATATCAGTATTAACGTTTTATACGTGAGTTAATCACTATTATACCATCACTATTTAACTTGCAAATTTTAAACAACTACTCTACTACTACTATAACGTACTATAGCACTACCATTAATCAGGGGCTCTGAGGATATGACTGATTAGTTTTATCATTGGTTTCAGACCAAATACTTGGTCTTTTTCCTAGAATACCATGATCTCTTGGAGCAACACCATTTTCTTTGTACTGAACCTTTCTCTTTTTCTGTCTGTTCTGTGCTGTTTTTGTCTATGTTTACAACCCTTGTCTTACGAATTCTGACCTACTGTCATTGGATTATGGATTGGTATGATTGCGATTATTTCACTTCGAAGAAATGATATTACAAAAACAACATAACTAAACAGATTACAAAAACAGCATAACAGAGAGAAATCAGAAGTTAGATTCTACAGATCAGTATGCAAGTCTACAGTCCCTCACTCAGCTAACTAATTTACTCAAAAATGTTAAAAACAGTTTATGTTAAAGCAGCAGAGCGGTTAAGGATGGCCGGAAACGACACAAAACCTCTTCAGTTTGTAATTTTGCCGTTCTGTATGTCCTGCACCGTTCTGTTTTGATCTACGCTCTTCAGTTCGTCGTTCTGTTTAACCTTGCGCCATTCTGTTTTTATCTGCGCTCTTCAGTTTGGAATTTCATCGATCTGTTTGGCCTCCTCGTTCTGTTTGATATATTTCTTCAGTTTTTAACTTAGTCGGTCAGCTTTTAGTATAACCCGGAAGGAATGAGTGAACATTTTACAACAAACGTTGAAAGGTCACTTGGAGAATTAACGTTAGTATTACTCAGAATTATTTATGCTTGTATTTTCTGTGGATCGATCTGTGTATTGTCCAATCCGTCCAAAATTGCTGGGATAGCTAGTGTTAGGCTTGTATATATATGACGATGGATACCTAAAACGTATTCTCGTGTATGTAAGCTTTCGACATAAACCTGCAGAGCAGGAATAAGTAAGAGTCATAGTTAGTAAAGGGAGAGTAACTCCCCACATCGTTCACATATTGGTGATTTGCGTTTAATGTATTATAGTGTATATTTTTTCACCAATAAAATGCTTGATATACGTTCTGTATATTTCCGTATATTCACGTATATGTAACCCGTAACGTATATCTTTGTATATGGAATATTCCAATACGTTGATATGCGTAGCGTATATCTATGTAGCTCATGAATATATGTAATGCAGATCTTTGCACACCAAGTGTACACTGCAGTTTTGCATTTTATTGGTATACGTACGTGTATACTGAACGTATTTGACACATTTACAGAATCAGTATTATTATAACAAGCATTTTGTCCAGTGTTTGTTTCACTGTCTTGTTTATAGAACTGATTAGGCACAGTGAGAGACAGCTGTAATGTGTATGCGTGTCAGTGCAGCCTGCACTCCGGAGTGGAGATACTGCGTACGACAATACGATCCTTAACGCTATATTTGGAAAATTTGCAAGATTTTCTTCATCACTCGCCTCACGTTCCTGTCCAGTGAATAAATTGTGTGGTATTTTGGCAGATTGTATGTATTCCTATGTACTACTGGAAGTTTGGTCTTTCCTTCTGGAAGCTGGGATGTCTAACTTTGTTCTATTGTGTTCGAGGTCGTGTTCGTATTGTGTTTACCAGATTGAGAGATAGATGTATGTGGTCGTCAATATGTTTTATGTTGTGCGTTTCTGTCATGAAGTTGTATTTCTTCTATGTTATCAGTTGTGAGTTGTCAACTTTGTGTAAAATCACTGATTGACGAGTAACTTTTGACGCTTCCTTATTATGTAATCATTAGTGTATAGAATGCCTTTCCATTTCCTTTCCCATGTACGGTTTGATTGGTATTCCACCGTTTTCTGACAGTGTTCTTGATGATATGCCTTAGACATGAGTGTGTTGAATTCTTGGTTTCGGACGGGAAAATTCAGATGATTTCGAGGCTGCTATGTGTATCAATATTCATTTTGGTTTGTGCTCGTGTAATGCGACATTTTTGTTGATATGATATGCATACTTTGTTATCTGTCTCTGTGCCTTCGTAGGATATTGACCTTTTTGTATTTATTCCTAAATTTTATGTGTAGTTTTAGTGTACCGTTTTGGTGTTTAGAGCTTGTACCGTGTTGATACGGTAACTCTCCCTTTTGAGTATTGTTGGTCTTTAAAAAGGCTGCTTTGTATTGTGATCCTTGTTTGGCCCATGCTATATCCAGTTATGTACGTTTTCACAAAGTTTGCTCTTCCTAGAGTGTTATGCAGTTTCTTGTCATTCATTATGTGGGCTAAAACTGTGTCTTACTGTTTTTACTCGCCTATATTCAGGACGTCTTTGATCTCTGATGCAAATCTTTTATTGTTTGCCTTCATGTTCTTTTCGTTCTCGAAAAGAATGGTGCTACCATGGGTGTCTCTTATCATGAAGTACTGACCGTTACCTTCCTCTTATTTTGATTTTGTTAGGGAGTTATTGGCTCTTGTTGCCACCGTCATTTCAATTTGTTAGTTTTCTTCTTATTGGCATTTTATTTCTTTGGATAAAGCTGTGTATTGCCTAATCCTTACATAATTGTCGGAACAGCTTGTGTTACGCATTTATATATATGACGATGGATACCTAAAATGTATTCTCGTGCATGTAAGCTTTTGCCTTAAACCTGCAGAGTCATAGTTAGTAAGGAAAAACAGCTCTACACATCGTTCCTATATCAGTGGTTTGCGTTTAATGTAGCTAGTGTAGTGTATATATTTTTGTTTCACTGTCTTGTGTATAGAACGGATTAGGCACGGCGACACACAGCTGTAATTTGCGTGTCAGTGCAGTCTGTGTGACACTACGACCCTTTAACACTATGTTTCGAAAGTTTGCCAGACCTTCTTCATCATTCGCCTTAAGTTCATATTGGTGGATAAATTGTGAGGTATATTGGCAGATTGTATATACTCCTATGTTGTTCCACTGGAAGTTTGGTCTTCCATTCTGGAATCTAGGATGTCTAATTTTGTTCTATTGTGTTCAAGGTTGTGTTCGTATTGTGTTTACTAGATTGAGATATAGATATGTACATATATATATATATATATATATATATATATATATATATATATATATATATATATATATATATATATATATATATATATATATATATATTACATAAATATGGTCGTCAATATGTTTTATGTTGTGCGTTTCTGTCAAAAAGTTGTATTCCATCTATGTTATAAGTTGTCAGTTTTAAACTTTGTGTGAAATCACTGGTTGACGAGTACTTTTTGATGCTTCCTTATTATATAATCATTAGTTTACAGAATGCCGTTCACCCTCCTTTATCTTACGGTTCGATAAGTACTTTTCTGTTTTCTGATAGTGTCTTTGATGACATGCTCTCCTTCGACATGGGAAGTATTATATTCAGGAGGGAAAATTCAGATGAATGCGAGGCTCCTATGTGTGTCATTATTCATTTTAGTTTGTGTTCGTATAATGCAACAATTTTGATGACATGATATGCATATTTTGTTCTCCGTCCCGTGTCACCTCATGATGATGACCTTTTCTATTATTCCGTAATTTATATGTAGTTTTAGTGTACTATTTTGGTGTTTAGGCCTGGTACAGTGTTGATACGGTAACTCTCCGTTTTGAGTATTGTTGGTCTTTAAAAAGGCTGCTTGGTATTGTGATCCTTGTTTGGCCCATGCTATATCCAGTTATGCACGTTTTCACAAAGTTTGCTCTTCCTAGAGTGTTATGCAGTTTCTTGTCATTCATTATGTGGGCTAAAACTGTGTCTTACTGTTTTTACTCGCCTATATTCAGGACGTTCTTTGATCTCTGGTGCAAATCTTTTATTGTTTGCCTTCATGTTCTTTTCGTTCTCGAAAGAATGGTGCTACCATGGGTGTCTCTTATCATGAAGTACTGACCGTTACCTTCCTCTTATTTTGATTTTGTTAGGGAGTTATTGGCTCTTGTTGCCACCGTCATTTCAATTTGTTTGTTTTCTTCTTATTGGCATTTTATTTCTTTGGATAAAGCTGTGTATTGCCTAATCCTTACATAATTGTCGGAACAGCTTGTGTTACGCATTTATGTATATGACGATGGATACCTAAAATGTATTCTCGTGCATGTAAGCTTTTGCCTTAAACCTGCAGAGTCATAGTTAGTAAAGGAAAAACAGCGCTACTCTACACATCGTTCCTATATTAGTGGTTTGCGTTTAATGTAGCTAGTGTAGTGTATATTTTTTGTTTCACTGTCTTGTGTATAGAACGGATTAGGCACGGCGACACACAGCTGTAATTTGCGTGTCAGTGCAGTCTGTGTGACACTACGACCCTTTTACGCTATGTTTCGATAGCTTGCCAGACTTTCTTCATCAGTCGCCTTAAGTTGATATTAGTGGATAAAATGTGTGGTATATTGGCAGATTGTATATACTCCTATGTTGTTCAACTGGAAGTTTGGTCTTCCATTCTGGAATCTAGGATGTCTAATTTTGTTCTATTGTGTTCAATGCTGTGTTGGTATTGTGTTTACTATATTGAGATATAGATATGTACATATATATATATATATATATATATATATATATATATATATATATATATATACATATATATGGTCGTCAATATGTTTTATGTTGTGCGTTTCTGTCAAAAAGTTGTATTCCATCTATGTTATAAGTAAGTTGTCAGTTTTAAACTTTGTGTGAAATCACTGGTTGACGAGTACTTTTTGATGCTTCCTTATTATGTAATCATTAGTTTACAGAATGCCGTTCACCCTCCTTTATCTTACGGTTCGATTAGTACTTTTCTGTTTTCTGATAGTGTCTTTGATGACATGCTTTCCTTCGACATGGGAAGTATTATATTCAGGAGGGAAAATTCAGATGAATGCGAGGCTCCTATGTGTGTCATTATTCATTTTAGTTTGTGTTCGTATAATGCAACAATTTTGATGACATGATATGCATATTTTGTTCTCCGTCCCTGTGTCACCTCATGATGATGACCTTTTCTATTATTCCGTAATTTTATATGTAGTTTTAGTGTACTATTTTGGTGTTTAGGCCTGGTACAGTGTTGATACGGTAACTCTCCTTTTGAGTATTGTTGGTCTTTAAAAAGGCTGCTTGGTATTGTGATCCTTGTTTGGCCCATGCTATATCCAGTTATGCACGTTTTCACAGAGTTTGCTGTTGCTAGAGTGTTATGCAGTTTTTTGTCGTTCATTATGTGGGCTAAAACTGTGTTTGCTGTTTTTAATCACCTATGTTCAGGACGTTTTTGATCTCTGGTACAAGTCTTTTGTTGTTTGCTTAATATTCTTTTCGTTCTCGAAGAGAATGGTGTTACCACGGGTGTCTCTTATCATGAAGTACTAACCGTTACCTTCTTCTTATTTTGATTGTGTTGAGGGTTATGTTGGCTCTTGTTGCCACCGTCATTTTGATTGGTTAGTTTTTTTCCTAGTGGCATTTTATTTCTTTGGAGAAAGCTGTGTATTGCCTAATCCTTACATAATTGTCGGAACAGCTTGTGTTACACATTTATGTATATTACGATGAATACCTAAAATGCATTCTCGTGCATGTAAGCTTTTGACTTAAACCTGCAGAGCAGGAATAATTAAGAGTCATAGTTAGTAAAGGGAAAACAGCTCTACACATCGTTCCTATATTAGTGGTTTGCGTTTAATGTAGCTAGTGTAGTGTATATCTTTGTTTCACTGTCTTGTGTATAGAACCGATTAGGCACGGCGAGACACAGCTGTAATTTGTGTGTCAGTGAAGTCTGTGTGACACTACGACCCTTTAACGCTATGTTTCGAAAGTTTGCTAGACTTTCTTCATCATTCGCCTTAAGTCATATTAGTGGATAAATTGTGTTTACTAGATTGAGAATATATATATATATATATATTATATATATATATATATATATATATATATATATATATATATATATATATGATCGTCAATATGTTTTATTTTGTGCGTTTATGTCAAAAAGTTGAATTTCTTCTATGTATTAAGTTGTCAGTTTTAAACTTTGTGTGAAATCACTGGTTGACGAGTACTTTTTGACGTTTCCTTATTATGTAATCATTAGTTTATAGAATGCCGTTCACCCTCCTTTATCTTACGGTTCGATTAGTATCTCTCTGTTTTCTGATAGTGTTTTTGATGACATGCTTTCCTTCGACATGGGAAGTATTATATTCAGGAGGGAAAATTCAGATGAATGCGAGGCTGCTATGTGTGTCAATGTTCATTTTAGTTTGTGCTCGTGTAATGCAACAATTATGATGACATGATATGCATATTTTGTTCTCCGTCCCTGTGTCACCTCATGATGATGACCTTTTCTATTTATTCCGTAATTTTATATGTAGTTTTAGTGTACTATTTTGGTGTTGAGGCCTGGTACAGTGTTGATATGGTAACTCCCCTTTTGGGTATTGTTGGCCTTTAAAAAGGCTGCCTTGTATTGTGATCCTTGTTTGGCCCACGCTGTATCCAGTTATGCACTTTGTTCACAATGTTTGCTGTGGCTAGAATGTTATGCAGTTTTTTGTCGTTCATTATATGAACTAAAACTTTGTCATGCTGTTTTTGACCCTATGTTCAGGACGTCATTCATTTCAAGTGCAGGTCTTTTGTTGTTTGTCTTCATTATCTATTACTTCTGGGAGAGAATGGTGCTACCATCGGTGTCTCTTATCATGAAGTACTAACCGTTACCTTCTTCTTATTTTGATTGTGTTGAGGGTTATGTTGGCTCTTGTTGCCACCGTCATTTTGATTGGTTATTTTTTTCCTAGTGGCATTTTATTTCTGTGGATAAAGACATGTATTGCCTAATCCTTACATAATTGTTGAGACAGCTAGTGTTGCGCATGTATGTATATGACGATGGATAGCTAAAAAGGTATTCTCGTGTATGTAAGCTTTCGACTTAAACCTGCAGAGCAGGAATAAGTAAGAGTGATAGTTAGTAAAGAGAAAGCAGCTCTACACATCGTTCCTATATTAGGCTTCGTTCACGAAAAATGGTTAGAGGGGTCTGGAGGAATTCAGGGGACTCGAAAATTTTGGGGTAGTAGTGGGGGACCTGAAAATGTTTCGTTTCCCTTTTATGTTTTACATTTTCCAATTCCAAGGTTTTGTAGGTAATTCAATGAAAATGATTACCGTTTTATGTCATCTAATTGTTGTAATGTTAGTAATCATTTAGCAAAATCTAGCACCATATGTCACATTTCATGACTTTTATCTCTAAAAATCTAAACATGTGTGATTTATCCAAAAAACACCAAACGAGCCTAGTAACAGGACAGAAGCTGCAACTGTTGATGTTTTTTGCAATATTTCTAAGTTATCTATCAACTACAGTTTCTTGCTGTGTCCCTACAGCATAATCAAACACACAATATTAGTTTGTCGACAAAGCCTGTATATATAAATATGTATTAGGTGATAATTTAATTGTGATAGTCAGTTGTCGGTGATACAAATGCATGGTACACATACACAGGCTGTGATAGCAAGCTGAATACTGGACAGTTCAACATGCTGTAGGGAGTAGAACAAGAACGCAGTTGTATAAACTGAACAAAAATATTGTCAAAATTATCAAAGTTAATACAGCTACTGCCTACGGACGGTGTCACTATCAGATACTGCCCTGTTACTGGTACAGTAGTGTCACTGTTACTGCATACCTGAGCAGTGATAGAGATAGCTCGGATTCTGATGTTCATTGTAGTTGAAGAAGAGTTTGTGTCAAATGACACTCATGACAGTGAAACATGCTTGTACACAAGATAAGGCCAGAGAGCAACACATGGAAGACCAGGAGACTTTCTGGCATATTAGAATAATATTAAAGAAAAAAGATGGGGTCACCATGTTCAATTTTCTAAATTTTCATGTCATAAAATTATACAAAGTAAAACTTTGAACAGTAAAGACTAAATGAAAAAATGTGTGACTAAATGGAATTATTTATTTTTTAACCAAATTTGCCATTATTACACCCACAATTCCTGAGATTAAAACATTCATTTGATGGAATATTTTAACCTTCAATATTGTCAATTTTGAGTAGCATTAATTCATATATGTCTTGTACTTTTGAAACGAACTTTTGGTGGGTCATAGTGCTAAGATATTTACAATATGGCAATTAGCCAGAATTCACACTTTGCATACTCTCTCATGATCGTCATTTTGTATGCTCTTCGGCAGGAGCAATTGACCTGGCCAGATTTGGATCAACTTAAGTTGGCTTACACTGCTAAATCCAGAAATTTCACTGATGCGTTTAAAAATGAATCAATTTAAGAACTTGCCTTAGAAAAATGTCTTTACAAAGTACTAATAACAGGTAATGTTGAACATCTTCGAGCGGAATGGCGTGGTACATGTTTATTTTGTCTACGCGCACACTCTTTACATATATGCGTGCTTGTGATAGTTGGGGGTGACTTGAAAAATTCTGATTATATAGAGGGGGCATTTGAAAATTTTTTAGGGTATTAAAGGGGATCTGAAAAAATAAGATTCCAATCGCGATTCCTACAGCCCCCTCCCCCCCCCATGGTTATTTGTGAACTCAGCCCTAGTGGTTTGCGTTTAATGTATTGTAGTGTATTTTTTGTTTCACTGTCTTGTGTATTGAACCGAATTAGGTACGGCGAGACACAGCTGTTATTTGCGTGTCATTGCAGTCTGTACGACACTACGACCCTTTAATAATGTGTTTCGAAAGTTTGCCAGACTTTCTTCATCAGTCGCCTTAAGTTCATGTTAGTGGATACATTGTGTGGCAGATTTCATGTACTCCTATGTTGTTCTACTGGAATATTGGTCTTTCATTCTGGAAGCTAGTATATCTAATTTGGTTCTATATACATTGACGTCAATATGTTTTATGTTGTGAGTTTCTGTCAAAACGTTGTATCCCTTCTGTGTTATTTTGCCAGTTGTAAACTTTGTGTGAAACCACTGGTTGACGAATAACTTTTGACGCTTCATATTATGGTAATAATTAGTGTAAATAATGTCATTCTGCTTCCTTTATCTTACGGTTTGATTGGTATCTCACCGTTTTCTGATAGTGTTCTTGACGACATGAGTTGTATTATATTCTGTGTTTTGAAAGGGACAATTAAGGTGAATTCGAGGCTGCAATGTGTATTAATGTTCATTTTAGTTCGTGCTCGTGTAATGCTACATTTTTGTTGATATGATATGCATATGTTGTTTCTCCGTCTCTTTGCCATCTCCGGATGTTGACCTTTCTATTTATTCCGTAATTTTATACGTAGTTTTAGTGCACAATTTTTGTGTTTAGGCATAGGGGAAAGAAATCAGTCCCCTAGGGTGGGGAGGGAGTTTTTTTGTGCAACGGTTTACCTCATTTGATTTTATTAATTTTGACTGTGATATTTCAAATAAAGTTCAAGTCCAAACCGTCTGACTGCTTTCTTTATTACTACAAGTAATTTTATTAATTTTGACTGTGGTATTTCAAATACAGATTTCGACTCCACACCGTCTGACTGCTTTATATATTACCGACAAGTCCTTATCTCCTCTCCAACTTGTGTATACGCCACTGTAATTGCTCCGAAAACATTGCCAACTTGCTAATCCGCTGTCGGTATCAGCGGATTAAGTGATTGAGTCAACACCACAGCCGTCCCACACGCATTAAAATAAGGAAAGGGTTGAAGATCACAGACACAGTGTCACGATGTCGTCCGTAAAACTAGTGGACGCTTAAAATATTCATGAATTCGTAAATAAACAGGAAGGTAAACAACTTATTATTCATATATAAACGATAAAGGAGCTCTCTAGTGACCGGCCATAGAGAAATTACTGAAAAAAGTCGGAAACCTGAAAGCAACAACCTCACGACCGGTCGTGTAGACAAATGTTGGCAAATATTCAACACTTTACAGTAACAGTCACGACCTCACGATCGGTCGTTGAGAAAAATTATCGGGAAAAAAGTCAAAGCCTTAAAGCCATAACCTCATGACTGATCATTGAGAAAAGGTCGGGCTAAATTAACACTTTACAGCCACGACATCACGACCCATCGTTGAGAAAATTACCGGGAAAAAAGTCAGAGTCAATGCTTGAAACCGTAACCTCATAACCGATTGTTGAGAAAATGTCGGGAAAAATTTAACACTTTACGGCCACGACATCAACTGGCCGTCGACAGAAAATGAATTCGAATACCTGAAAGCCACGGTCATTGAGAAACATGTTGTGAAATTCAACACTTTACAGCCACGACCTGGCGCGATCGGTTTGGAGAGAAAATATTGGGGAAAAAATCGGAAACCTGAAATCTACGACCTTGGACACTTAAAATATTCTCGTGGAGAGAAACTGAAGCTCCTTGTCTGTGATGAAATCAACTAGGCTACCGTCCGACCGATCAGGAGAGAAAATGTAGAAAAGTTAAAAGTCAATAACAACAGCCATGTGGAGAGACAGCTCAGAAAAATTAAAATAAATCTGAACGGCCTGAAAGAGAACAGCAATGTTACAAAATTTTGATGACATAGATTTAGTTCCTGACTGCATTTTCCTACCCTAGGACTTTAAAAAGCTAAGTCCATGCTTTTAGCTCATTCATATTATGTTCTGCCGTCGTTGAGTTGCGTGTTTGAAGAATGATAATGGTGGGCAGTGCATGAAAATACAGCGAAAATATATAAAGTCAACGTGGACCCTCTGTTGTACCGTGCAACAACATAAACGCAGCCGCTGACGTTTTTACAAACAGGATACATAGACGATGTATCGAATACCATGAATCGTTTTTATTGAAAAGGCCTGCTTGCATTACCAGCATCTTAACAAAGAAAAAACTGAATAAAAAGTTGATGATTTTATCCATCTTGTTCTCGGAAACGGAAGCGAGGGCTGTCCGTCTTTGAGGAAAATACTATAACTTACGCTTGACATAGACGCGGAAGGGAAAAACACACTAACATTCTAAAACGAGAACAGGCAAGAAAATGTCAGCAAAGTCGTAAGCCTGGTAATACCGGGGTAGTACTACTAGTCTAGGAAGTCTAAGTCGTGTTCCTTGCCATTCAAGATGTTTTGTTGATGCGATGTGCACATGGTGGAGGTTTTTGGAATACAGTAGGTGAAACTTCATTGGTATGGATATTCGCTGATGGATTATCGGGAAGCCGGGCAAACGAGTCTGTCACAGCATGGATGTAAAAATAGACTATTTTTTGCATCAATGGTCAAAGTCGATAACGGTGTGGTAAGTTTACGATAGACGCTAGATGTACGGTGACGATGCATCGATGTTGGCATCGAATAATACGGAGAGTGTATAATACTAGCATTCATGAAGACATCAATCTATATTGAACTGCCTGCAGCGGTGTTCGTTCGGTCGATGCTGTCCGAGCCTCGCTAAAAGGAGAAAAACATTCTCCTTTTCTGTGGCTGAAGAAGCTACCACCTCGATTGATCAAGGAGGTTTGTGTAGATGCATGTGCAAGATGCGAGAGGCAAGAAACGTGATACCTCACCCTTCATCTCTTTCTGTGCAGAATTTTCAGAAGTTTTGTTTTTGTTCTCAGACTCATCGTTATCAACTTTTTTGTGACAAATAGGATAAAAATTGAATCCTTGTTTTGATTTTGTAGGATTGATTAAAACCAGTCTTGTAGCGTGCTCATATAGAATGTACGAACTTTTCATTATATAACATAAAGGGAACTTCTGGACTGGAAATAAACAGGTTTGAGGTCAAAGGGTTCTACTTCCGACTTCCGCTCTTACGGACGACATCGGACCATGACCGACTCAAAAATGTAGGTTGGTTTTCTTGCTCAAGATGACTATTTTAGTCGGCGTAATTGGCATGTAACAGTTCATCGGTATAGTGATACTTTTGAAAGTCGTTAAATTTCGATTGACTTCTATATCTGCTCAGATTTGCGGGGTTTTTTGTGACACTGTGTCTGATCTCTTCAACCCTTACCTTATTTCACTACGTGTGGGACGGCTGTGGTGTTGACTTAATAAGCTAATCCGATGATACGCTCAGTCATTAACAAGTTGGCAATGTTTGCGCAGCAATTAGAGTGGTATGTGCACTGGTTGAAGAGGAGATAAGGAATTTGAAACACAGTCAGACAGTTTGGAGTCGAAAGCTTTATTTGAAATATCACAGTCAAAATTAATAAAATCAAATATTAAAGGTAAACTGTTGCACAAAGAAAACCCCCTCCCCACCCCAGGGGACTTTCATCTGCCTCCTGTGGTTTAGGCCTGGTACAGTGTTGATACGTAACTCTCCCTTTTGAGTATTGTTGGCCTTTAAAAAGGCCTTTTGGTAATAAGATCCTTGTTTGACCCATACTGTATCCAGTTATGTACGTTGTTCACAACGTTTTCTGTTACTAGAGTGTTATGCAGTTTCTTGTCGTTCATTATGTGGGCTAGAACTTGGTATTGCTGTTTTTACTCTTGTGCAGGTATTTTGCTGTTTGTTTTCATGTTCTATTCATTCTCGGAGAGAATGGTGTTACCATGGATGTCTCTTATCATGAAATACTAACCATTATCACATGCACAAGCCAAGTTTGTCGTCTCCGAACAAAAAATACGGGATTTATTCTCTGGTCGTTCTACGTCACGACAACCCGCGTCTATGTCATCAATTTTGGTGCGTCGGACTTTTTTTGTCGATCTTCGGTGCGCTCGTAAATATGTAAACAAACAACATGGCGGCCGATGTTTCTCCCACGATCAAAAGTCATGTAATGAATCGATATTTTCACAGACTACGACATTAATAATCCGAACAATGTAAACACAAGAGTGTACCGCCTGTATATTCCGAAGATTACGTGAATAATTTGCAGAAACAACGAACTCGAAGCTGGTCGCGCATACCGTAAGTTCCGTACGCATTGCAAATAGGGTCAGGTGCGACGTTTACAGTGTTCGCGCCGTCGAGATTCAGTCGATATTTGTTCCCGAAAAATAGCGATTCTGTGATAAATTTCCAGGACTATGCTATCTTTGAAATAGAGTATAACTTTGCGGAAGGTAGCCTACATGTAGACCGAGAGCTGTCATTTGCTCCACACACGAACGAACGTGAGCGCTAACGTACACGACGGACGATTGGAAATGATTGACAACTGTGTGCACGGCGTACTGATATTATTCCTAAAGTAGTTCAAAAGTTTAAACGCGGAATCGTCATGCAAATTTATTTTATTTTGCAAAAAATAACCAATTCTTGGCTTGTGCATGTGATAAGTATATTATTCCCTAATATTTTCTTCGTTCAGCTCGGAAAATACTCGTGACGTAATGACCGTGTCACCACTCGTCTTCGACTCGTGGTGACACGGTCATTACGTCACTCGTATTTTCCTTCGCTGAACGAAGAAAAATATTAGGGAATAATATCTAATTACCTTCTTGTTATTGTGTTTGTGTTGAGGGTGATATTGGCTCTTGTTACTACCTTCGATAGGATTCGATAGTTTTCTTTCTATTCGCATTTTATTTGTGTCGATAAAGCTATGTATTGTCTTATCCGTGCATAAATGTTTGGACAACTAGTGTTACGCTTGTATGTACATGATAATGGATACCAAAAAAGATATTCTCGTGTATGTAATCTTTCGACTTAAACCTGCAGAGCAGGAATAAGTAAGATTGACAGTTAGTAAAGGGAAAGCAACTCTACACATCGTTCACATTGGTGGTTTGCGTTTAATGTATTATAGTGTATATTTTTTCACTAGATAAAATGCTTGATATATATGTTCTGTATATTTCCTTATATTCACGTATATGTAACCCGTAACGTATATCTTTGTATATGGAATATTCCAATACGTTGATATGCGTAGCGTATATCTATGCAGCTCATGAATATATGTAATGCAGATCTTTGCACACCAAGTATACACTGTAGTTTTGCATTTTTTTGGTATACGTACGTGTATACTGAACGTATTTGACACATTTACAGAATCAGTATTATGTGTATATATTGTTATTATAACAAGCATTTTGCCCAGTGTTTGTTTCACTGTCTTGTTTATAGAACTGATTAGGCACAGTAAGAGACAGCTGTAATTGGTGCGTGTCAGTCCAGCTGCACTCTGGAGAGGAGAGACTGCGGTACGACAATACGATCCTCAACGCTATATTTGGAAAGTTTGCAAGATTTTCTTCATCACCCGCCTCACGTTCCTGTCCAGTGGAAAAACTGTGTGGTATTTTGGCAGATTGTATGTATTCCTATGTACTATTGGAAGTTTGGTCTTTCCTTCTGGAAGCTGGGATGTCTAATTTTGTTCTATTGTGTTGGAGGCCGTGTTCGTATTGTGTTTACCAGATTGAGAGAAAGATATATGTGGTCGTCAATATGTTTTAGGTTGTGCGTTTCTGTCATAAAGTTGTATTTCTTCTATGTTATCAGTTGTGAGTTGTCAACTTTGTGTGAAATCACTGGTTGACGAGTAACTTTTGATGCTTCCTTATTATGTAATCATCAGTGTATAGAATGCCGTTCCACTTCCTTTACCATACGGTTTGATTGGTATCCCATCATGGGGGTGTTGTGTTCGGTGTTTTGGACGGGGAAATTCAAATTATTTCGAGGCTGCTATGTGTATCAATGTTCATTTTGGTTTGTGCTCGTGTAATGCGACATTTTTGTTGATATGATATGCATATTTTGTTATCTGTCTCTGTGCCTTCTTAGGATGTTGACCTTTTTGTATTTATTCCTAAATTTTATGTGTAGTTTTAGTGTACCACTTTGGTGTTTAGAGCTTGTACCGTGTTGATACGGTAACTCTCCCTTTTGAGTATTGTTGGTCTTTAAAAAGGCTGCTTTGTATTGTGATCCTTGTTTGGCCCATGCTATATCCAGTTATGCACGTTTTCACAAAGTTTGCTGTTGCTAGAGTGTTATGCAGTTTCTTGTCGTTTATTATGTGGGCTAAAACTGTGTCTTGCTGTTTTTACTCGCCTATGTTCAGGACGTCTTTGATCTCTAGTGCAAATCTTTTATTGTTTGCCTTCATGTTCTTTTCGTTCTCGAAAAGAATGGTGCTACCATGGGTGTCTCTTATCATGAAGTACTGACCGTAACCTTCCTCTTATTTTGATTTTGTTAGGGAGTTATTGGCTCTTGTTGCCACCGTCATTTCAATTTGTTAGTTTTCTTCTTATTGGCATTTTATTTCTTTGGATAAAGCTGTGTATTGCCTAATCCTTACATAATTGTCGGAACAGCTTGTGTTACGCATTTATGTATATGAAGATGGATACCTAAAATGTATTCTCGTGCATGTAAGCTTTTGCCTTAAACCTGCAGAGTCATAGTTAGTAAAGGAAAAACAGCTCTACACATCGTTCCTATATTAGTGGTTTGCGTTTAATGTAGCTTGTGTAGTGTATATTTTTTGTTTCACTGTCTTGTGTATAGAACCGATTAGGCACGGCGACACACAGATGTAATTTGCGTGTCAGTGCAGTCTGTCTGACACTACGACCCTTTAACACTATGTTTCGAAAGTTTGCCAGACCTTCTTCATCATTCGCCTTAAGTTCATATTGGTGGATAAATTGTGAGGTATATTGGCAGATTGTATATACTCCTATGTTGTTCCACTGGAAGTTTGGTCTTCCATTCTGGAATCTAGGATGTCTAATTTTGTTCTATTGTGTTCAAGGTTGTGTTCGTATTGTGTTTACTAGATGAGATATAGATATGTACATATATATATATATATTATATATATATATATATATATATATATATATATATATATATATATATGGTCGTCAATATGTTTTATGTTGTGCGTTTCTGTCAAAAAGTTATATTCCATCTATGTTATAAGTTGTCAGTTTTAAACTTTGTGTGAAATCACTGGTTGACGAGTACTTTTTGACGCTTCCTTATTATGTAATCATTAGTTTATAGAATGCCGTTCACCCTCCTTTATCTTACGGTTCGATTAGTATCTCTCTGTTTTCTGATAGTGTCTCTTGATAACATGCTTTCCTTCGACATGGGAAGTATTATATTCAGGAGGGAAAATTCAGATGAATGCGAGGCTGCCTATGTGTGTCATTATTCATTTTAGTTTGTGCTCGTGTAATGCAACAATTTTGATGACATGATATGCATATTATGTTCTCCGTCCCTGTGTCACCTCATGATGATGACCTTTTCTATTATTCGTATTTTATATGTAGTTTTAGTGTACTATTTTGGTGTTTAGGCCTGGTACAGTGTTGATACGGTAACTCTCCGTTTTGAGTATTGTTGGTCTTTAAAAAGGCTGCTTGGTATTGTGATCCTTGTTTGGCCCATGCTATATCCAGTTACGCACGTTTTCACAAAGTTTGCTGTTGCTAGAGTGTTATGCAGTTCTTGTCATTCATTATGTGGGCTAAAACTGTGTCTTACTGTTTTTACTCGCCTATATTCAGGACGTCTTTGATCTCTGGTGCAAATCTTTTATTGTTTGCCTCATGTTCTTTTCGTTCTCGAAAAGAATGGTGCTACCATGGGTGTCTCTTATCATGAAGTACTGACCGTTACCTTCCTCTTATTTTGATTTTGTTAGGAGTTATTGGCTCTTGTTGCCACCGTCATTTCAATTTGTTAGTTTTCTTCTTATTGGCATTTTATTTCTGTGGATAAAGCTGTGTATTGCCTAATCCTTACATAATTGTCGGAACAGCTTGTGTTACGCATTTATGTATATGAAGATGGATACCTAAAATGTATTCTCGTGCATGTAAGCTTTTGCCTTAAACCTGCAGAGTCATAGTTAGTAAAGGAAAAACAGCTCTACACATCGTTCCTATATTAGTGGTTTGCGTTTAATGTAGCTAGTGTAGTGTATATTTTTTTTTCACTGTCTTGTGTATAGAACCGATTAGGCACGGCGACACACAGCTGTAATTTGCGTGTCCGTGCAGTTGTGTGACACTACGACCCTTTAACACTATGTTTCGAAAGTTTGCCAGACCTTCTTCATCAAGTCGCCTTAAGTTCATATTAGTGGATAAATTGTGTGGTATATTGGCAGATCGTGTATACTCCTATGATGTTCCACTGGAAGTTTGGTCTTTCATTCTGGAATCTAGGATGTCTAATTTTGTTCTATTGTCTTCAAGGTTGTGTTCGTATTGTGTTTACTAGATTGAGATATAGATATGTACATATATATATATATATATATATATATATATATATATATATATGGTCGTCAATATGTTTTATGTTGTGCGTTTCTGTCAAAAAGTTGTATTCCATCTATGTTATAAGTTGTCAGTTTTAAACTTTGTGTGAAATCACTGGTTGACGAGTACTTTTTGACGCTTCCTTATTATGTAATCATTAGTTTATAGAATGCCGTTCACCCTCCTTTATCTTACGGTTCGATTAGTATCTCTCTGTTTTCTGATAGTGTTTTTGATGACATGCTTTCCTTCGACATGGGAAGTATTATATTCAGGAGGGAAAATTCAGATGAATGCGAGGCTCCTATGTGTGTCATTATTCATTTTAGTTTGTGCTCGTATAATGCAACAATTTTGATGACATGATATGCATATTTTGTTCTCCGTCCCTGTGTCACCTCATGATGATGACCTTTTCTATTATTCCGTAATTTTATATGTAGTTTTAGTGTACTATTTTGGTGTTTAGGCCTGGTACCGTGTTGATACGGTAACTCTCCCTTTTGAGTATTGTTGGTCTTTAAAAAGGCAGCTTTGTATTGTGATCCTTGTTTGGCCCATGCTTTATCCAGTTATGCACGTTTTCACAAAGTTTGCTGTTGCTAGAGTGTTATGCAGTTTTTTGTCGTTCATTATGTGGGCTAGACCTGTGTCTTGCTGTTTTTACTCACCTATGTTCAGGACGTCTTCGATCTCTGGTGCAAGTCTTTGGTTGTTTGTCTTCATGTTCTTTTCGTTCTCGAAGAGAATGGTGCTACCATGGGTGTCTCTTATCATGAAGTACTAACCGTTACCTTCTTCTTATTTTGATTGTGTTGAGGGTTATGTTGGCTCTTGTTGCCACCGTCATTTGATTGGTTAGTTTTTTTCCTAGTGGCATTTTATTTCTTTGGAGAAAGCTGTGTATTGCCTAATCCTTACATAATTGTCGGAACAGCTTGTGTTACGCATTTATGTATATGACGATGGATACCTAAAATGTATTCTCGTGCATGTAAGCTTTTGCCTTAAACCTGCAGAGTAATAGTTAGTAAAGGAAAAACAGCTCTACACATCGTTCCTATATTAGGGGTTTGCGTTTAATGTAGCTAGTGTAGTGTATATATTTTGTTTCACTGTCTTGTGTATAGAACCGATTAGGCACGGCGAAACACAGCTGTAATTTGCGTGCCAGTGCAGTCTGTGTGATACTACGACCCTTTAACGCTATGTTTCGAAAGCTTGCCAGACCTTCTTCATCAGTCGCCTTAAGTTCATATTAGTGGATAAATTGTGTGGTATATTGGCAGATCGTATATACTCCTATGTTGTTCCACTGGAAGTTTGGTTCTTTCATTCTGGAATCTAGGATGTCTAATTTTGTTCTATTGTGTTCAAGGTTGTGTTCGTATTGTGTTTACTAATTGAGATATATATATATATATATATATATATATATATATATATATATATATATATATATATATATATATATATATCTATATATATGGTCGTCAATATGTTTTATGTTGTGCGTTTCTTCAAAAAGTTGTATTCCATCTATGTTATAAGTTGTCAGTTTTAAACTTTGTGTGAAATCACTGGTTGACGAGTACTTTTTGACGCTTCCTTATTATGTAATCATTAGTTTATAGAATGCCGTTCACCCTCCTTTACCTTACGGTTCGATTAGTATCTCTCTGTTTTCTGATAGTGTTTTTGATGACATGCTTTCCTTCGACATGGGAATTATTATATTCAGGAGGAAAATTCAGATGAATGCGAGGCTGCTATGTGTGTCAATGTTCATTTTAGTTTGTGCTCGTGTAATGCAACAATTATGATGACATGATATGCATATTTTGTTCTCCGTCCCTGTGTCACCTCATGATGATGACCTT
The DNA here is from genome assembly GCF_041260155.1 of Ptychodera flava. Classification (NCBI taxonomy): domain Eukaryota; kingdom Metazoa; phylum Hemichordata; class Enteropneusta; family Ptychoderidae; genus Ptychodera; species Ptychodera flava. The sequence goes on from NW_027248363.1 coordinate 689,567, forward strand.
TTCTATTTATTCCGTAATTTTATATGTAGTTTTAGTGTACTATTTTGGTGTTTAGGCCTGGTACAGTGTTGATACGGTAACTCTCCCTTTTGAGTATTGTTGGTCTTTAAAAAGGCTGCTTTGTATTGTGATTCTTGTTTGGCCCATGCTATATCCAGTTATGCACGTTTTCACAAAGTTTGCTGTTGCTAGAGTGTTATGCAGTTTTTTGTCGTTCATTATGTGGGCTAAAACTGTGTCTTGCTGTTTTTACTCATCTATGTTCAGGACGTCTTTGATCTCTGGTGCAAGTCTTTTGTTGTTTGTCTTCATGTTCTTTTCGTTCTCGAAGAGAATGGTGCTACCATGGGTGTCTCTTATCATGAAGTACTAACCGTTACCTTCTTCTTATTTGATTGTGTTGAGGGTTATGTTGGCTGTTGTTGCCACCGTCATTTTGATTGGTTAGTTTTTTTTTCCTAGTGGCATTTTATTTCTGTGGATAAAGACATGTATTGCCTAATCCTTACATAATTGTTGGAACAGCTTGTGTTAGCATATATGTATATGACGATGGATACCTAAAATGTATTCTCGTGCATGTAAGCTTTTGCCTTAAACCTGGAGAGTCATAGTTAGTAAAGGGAAAACAGCTCTACACATCGTTCTATATTAGTGGTTTGCGTTTAATGTAGCTAGTGTAGTGTATATATTTTGTTTCACTGTCTTGTGTATAGAACCGATTAGGCACGGCGACACACAGCTGTAATTTGCGTGTCAGTGCAGTCTGTGTGACACTACGACCCTTTTACGCTATGTTTCGATAGCTTGCCAGACTTTCTTCATCAGTCGCCTTAAGTTCATATTGGTGGATAAATTGTGATGTATATTGGCAGATTGTATATACTCCTATGTTGTTCCACTGGAAGTTTTGTCTTTCATTTTGGAATCTAGGATGTCTAATTTTGTTCTATTGTGTTCAAGGTTGTGTTCGTATTGTGTTTACTAGATTGAGATATAGATATGTACATATATATATATATATATATATATATATATATATATGTAAACGTATTTATTATACTTCAACACAACGTTTCGCTCTAAATTTAGAGCTTCTTCAGGTGTTTCCTACAATAAAAAGTACGAACATGAAAATTACAATGGTTGAATTGTGTAGGAAAACGAGCAATGTAGAATTATAAGTCTGTGAAAATCTGGAAATGTACATGAATGACAGGAGAGAGACTAAAAAATTACAAGGGTTGCATTGTATAGAAAAACGAGCAATGTGGAGTTACAAGTATCTGGAAATCTGTAAATGTACATAAATGAAAGGAGAGAGACTAACCTCGAGGTTGTGAGTACGGTCAAAACTGTACTCACAACCTCGATGTTCAATTTTCTAAATTTTCATGTCATAAAATTATACAAAGTAAAACTTTGAACAGTAAAGACTAAATGAAAAAATGTGTGACTAAATGGAATTATTTATTTTTTAACCAAATTTGCCATTATTACACCCACAATTCCTGAGATTAAAACATTCATTTGATGGATTATTTTGACCTTCCAAAAATGTCAATTTGAGTAGCATCTAAGTCATATATGTCTTGTACTTTTGAAACGAACTTTTGGTGGGTCATAGTGCTAAGATATTTACAATATGGCAATTAGCCAGAATTCACACTTTGCATACTCTCTCATGATCGTCATTTTGTATGCTCTTCGGCAGGAGCAATTGACCTGGCCAGATTTGGTTCAACTCAAGTTGGCTTAGACTGCTAAATCCAGGAATTTCACTGATGCGTTTAAGAATGAATCAATTTAAGAACTTGCCTTAGAAAAATGTCTTAACAAAGTACTAACAATAGGTAATGTTGAACATCTGCGAGCGGAATGGCGCGGTACATGTTTATTTTGTCTGCGCGCACACTCTTTACATATATGCGTGCTTGTGATAGTTGAGGGTGACTTGAAAAATTTTGGTCATATAGAGAGGGCATTTGAAAATTTTTTAGGGTATTAAAGGGGGATTTGAAAAAAATAAGATTCCAACCTCGATTCCTACAGCCCCCCCCCTCCCATGGTTATTTGTGAACGCAGCCCTTGTGGTTTGCGTTTAATGTATTGTAGTGTATTTTTTTTCACTGTCTTGTGTATTGAACCGATTAGGCACGGCGAGACACAGCTGTAATTTGCGTGTCAGTGCAGTCTGTACGACACTACGACCCTTTAATGATGTGTTTCGAAAGTTTGCCAGACTTTCTTCATCAGTCGCCTTAAGGTAGTATGCACCTCGAAAGTGAAAGACTTGAACTTTTGCTCTAACTTTCCTCAAGGAATCTTTCAATCATTCTCTTTCAAAATCAATAATAAAAATCGGGGGTCACCGTGCAAATTTTGGTACTAGAGAAACAATTTACCCAAGATTTACCGATATTAGAAATTCAAAATGGCCGCCATCCCTGTGTTAACTCTACGGGGAAAAATAAAAATTTTCGAATTTCGAAAAACTAAGCCGGTATAAAGTTTTCTTTCACCAAGAGCTTTAAAATAAACCCCCACATGTGGTATATCAGAAGAGAATTGTAAAAGTTTGAGAGTCCGAATGTCTGTCCGCGAGGTGCGTTCTACCTTGAGTTCATATTAGTGGATACATTGTGTGGCAGATTGCATTTACTCCTATGTTGTTCTACTGGACGATTGGTTTTCATTCTGAAGCTAGAATGTCTAATTTTGATCTATTGTGTTCAAAGTCGTGTTCGTTTTGTTTTTACTAGATTGAGATATTGATATGTACATATATATATATATATATATATATATATATATATATATATATATATATATATATATATATATATATATTGACGTCAATATGTTTTATGTTGTCTGTTTCTGTCAAAAAGTTGTATTCCTTCAGTGTTATTTTGTCAGTTGTAAACTTTGTGTGAAACCACTGGTTGACGAATAGCTTTTGACGCTTAATTATTACAGTAATAATTAGTTTAAAGAATGCCATTTCGAATCCTTTTTCTTACGGTTTGATTGGTATCCAATCGTTTTCTGATAGTGTTCTTGACGACATGCCTTCGACATGGGAAGTATTATATTCAGGAGGGAAAATTCAGATGAATGCGAGGCTGCTATGTGTATCAATGTTCATTGTAGTTCTTGCTCTTGTAATATAACATTTTTGTTGATATGATATGCATATTTTTTTCTCCGTCCCTGTGTCACCTCATGATGTTGACACTTTTCTATTTATTCCGTAATTTTATATGTAGTTTTAGTGCACTATTTTGGTGTTAGGCCTGGTACAGTGTGATACGGTAACTCTCCCTTTTGAGTATTGTTGGTCTTTAAAAAGGCAGCTTTGTATTGTGATCCTTGTTTGGCCCATGTTTTATCCAGTTATGCACGTTGTTCACAACGTTTTCTGTTACTAGAGTGTTATGCAGTTTTTTGTCGTTCATTATGTGGGCTAGAACTTGGTCTTGCTGTTTTACTATTGTGCAGGTATTTTGCTGTTTGTTTTCATGTTCTATTTATTCTCGGAGAGAATGGTGCTACCATGGATGTCTCTTATCATGAAATACTAACCATTACCTTCTTGTTATTGTGTTTGTATTGAGGGTGATGTTGGCTCTTGTTACCACCTTAAATTGGATTGGATAGTTTTCTTTCTATTCGCATTTTATTTGTGTGGATAAGGCTGTGTATTGCCTTATCCATACATAAATGTTTGGACAACTAGCGTTACGCTGGTATGAACATGATAATGGATACCAAAAAGGTATTCTCGTGTATGTAATATTTCGAATTAAACCTGCAGAGCAGGAATAAGTAAGATTGATTTTTAGTAAAGGGAAAGCAACTCTACACATCGTTCATATATTGTTGGTTTACGTTAAATGTATTGTAGTGTATATTTTTTTTCACTGTCTTGTGTATGGAACGATTGGGCACGGCGAGATACAGCTGTAATCTGCGTGTCGGTGCAGTCTGTACTCAACAGTGGAAAGTGCGTACGAAACTTCGACCCTTTAATGCTATGTTTCAAAAGTTTGCCAAACTTTCTTCATCAGTCCCCTAAGTTCACGTCAGTGGATAGATTGTGTGGTATATTGGCAGATTGTATGTACTCCTATGTTGTTCCACTGGAAGTTTGTTCTTTCATTTTGGAAGCTAGGATGTCTAATTTTGTTCTTCTGTGTTCATGGTCGTGTGCGTATTGTGTTTACTAGATTGACAGATAGATATCAGCGTGGTTTATGTTGTGCGATTTAAAAAGTTGATTGCAATTCTTTCGAAACTATTTGTAATTGCTTATTAGGTCACGTGTTTACACACGTGTCTGTGAGTGTGTGTCTCTCTCTCTCTCTGTTTTCTGTCTGTTTGTTTGCACGTTAACTCAAGGACGCCTGAAAAGATTCCGGTCAGATTTGATAGAAAGGTACCACATGCTTATGGCAAGAAGTGATTAGGCTTTGGTTTGTATCGTTTGCATGTTAATGAAGTTATGAAATATCATTTTTCATATAATAGTTTCCTGTAGAGACAGCAATGACACATATCAAGAGATACTGCGCGAAATTTCATGAAACTTTTCACTGATGACAACTCAGAACATTATGGTGATACTGTTAGTGTCATGTCAATTATCTGCTCATCTGCATATTTAATAAACTTTTGCATTTAGTGATATAACTCTGAAATTCCGACATCAAATTCGATGGTACCCGCTACAAGTATTGATCTTATAAATATCTAATCTTACTGAGAAAGCATTGAGCAGTGTCAAGTTTATAAACAACTCATTTGCATATTTGTGAAGTGTTGTAATTAGTCATATAACTCCGCAACAACTGCACCAAATTTGATGAAATTTGCTACAGTTACTGATCCAACATTTATCTGACTGTGTTGTGAAATGTTTAGTAGTGTGAAGTTAATATGGGCCATTTGCATATTTAATGAACTTTGTAATTAGTAATATAACTCTCAAATTATGGCACCAAATTTGGTGAAACCTACATATACTGATCTCATAAATATCTAATTGTTGCATAAAGCACTGAGCAGTGTCAAGTTACCTAAGGAACATTTGCATATTTAATGAAATGTGTTATTGGTAATATAGCTCAGAAATTACAGCGTTAAATTTGATAAAACATGCTACAGACGTTGATCTGATAAATATCTAATTGTCCCATGATGTATTGAGCAGTGTCAAGTTAATGAACAGTTCATTTGCATATTAAATAAAGTTTTTTAATTGTAATTTAACTCAAAAAGTAATGTACGAAAGTTGATGTAACCTGCTACAGATACTGCTCTGATAAATATTAAATTGCTGCGTGTAGTGCTGAGCAATGTCAAATTAATAAATAGCTATTTGCATATTTAATGAAGTGAATTCCAACGTGACCGCACCAAATTGATGAAATCTGCTGCAAGATACTGGTCAAACAGAAATCTGACTTTGTTGTGAAGCAATGTAGCAATGACAAGTCCATTAATGGATCTTTGCATATATTGTCACGTAGCGTGGCTTGATGTAGCAGTAGACGTATAAGAGACGGCACGATACACCGAACTATATTCCAAGTCGTAGCACTTTAATCAGCTGAGTAACATAAGTTACACGGTAAAACTTCTATGTCTCACACTAGTCTAATAATAGGCGTCGGTCACGGTCAGTGTCGTCTCGAGCGTCGCAACAGGTTCTCTCTTTTAACACACTAAAATGCAGAGTTTATATTGGGTGAATATCTGGCTTTGTCATGACTTTGGTATGCGTATATCATTATCTAAAGAATTAACTAAAGACAGTCGGCATACGTGCAAAGGACAGGAAGCTCAGCTGTCATCAGTACATCTGTCAACATAACGCAGGAGGTCGGTGTTAATGACTTAAGCTGTTGTTAAAACAATACGTTCACTAAAGACGGATGAACGGTTACATCAAAGGTCACGAAAATAAACAAGGGAGTCGTTCTCACGATGCACCACGTGCAGAAGGGGTTACTATAGGTCACTGTCGGTCGTTCATTGTCAGTCATACAAACTAAATTCAAGTCATAAAATATCATATAGTATTAACTATCGAGTGGCTACGTCACACCTCCAACCAAGATCGAAAGGCGTCCTCGCTCGATCTACAAATCAAAAATTAACAAACACAAAAACAAACAACAAAACAAAAATCAACAAAGTCCAAATCATAAGAATGCAACATAAAGTAATCAATGAATACAGGTGTTACAGAGTACTATCTACTCGAGTTCACTACGTTGCAATCATGTCTTAGAGTTCGTAAGAGTTCGATGTATGTTCCCTTTTAAATTCAATGTTGTCAATACTCTAAAATGATGATACAAATTCAATATCACAGATTCTGTTTGTAAAGATCAATTACAGAGTCATTAATGATGGTTTTGGTGTCATTATCTTTCATACGTACGCGGATTATATTTGCTACTAACAGTTCATTGGCAAGCAGGTACTTACATAATAAGGGCAGTGCGTTAAGTCGCCAAATACTCGTATTGTCACTACAATATTACACATGTCTTTTATCTTCGTCAATGTCCGTAAAAACGTCGTATCTCCTCGGCATTACAAATTACCTTCGGGTCAACGCCTCCTGTGGCCGGTTGACAGTAATAAGCCTCTGCCGGAACCTCGGTCTTCGTCCACTACAGACCGGAACGTGGGCTGATGATCGTCTCCGCGCGCTGGAATCATCACCCGGTTACTACTGCTACTGTCGTCTACTGCTACACGCGCCATAGTCGTCGTCGTTGTCGGTAACAATGTGAATTACATCAACAGTTCCTTTACAGGTTCAATTTCACATGCCTCTTCGTAATATCCTCAAATTCTCAGATCGTTAAATGTCCGTATTTCTGCTGCCATGAAATCATATCAGTTGTCATTTCCATCTAGTCAATGTTCTTCATCAAAAGATTCAATCCATTACAAAAGTTCAATCTGATCTCTGTCTTCGGGAATAGCACATAAACGGTAGAACAGCGAACAGCATACATACCGATGAAGCAATAACGGCGAAGGCTTCTGGCTTGAGTCGATCCCTTCCGCTGCTAACCAAATATGTCACGTAGCGTGGCTTGATGTAGCAGTAGACGTATAAGAGACGGCACGATACACCGAAATATATTCCAAGTCGTAGCACTTTATTCAGCTGAGTAACATAAGTTACACGGTAAAACTTCTATGTCTCACACTAGTCTAATAATAGGCGTCGGTCACGGTCAGTGTCGTCTCGAGCGTCGCAACAGGTTCTCTATTTTAACACACTAAAATGCAGAGTTTATATTGGGTGAATATCTGGCTTTGTCTTGACTTTGGTATGCGTCATATCATTATCTAAAGAATTAACTAAAGACAGTCGGCATACAGTGCAAAGGACAGGAAGCTCGCTGTCATCAGTACATCTGTCAACATAACGCAGGAGGTCGGTGTTAATGACTTAAGCTGTTGTTAAAACAATACGTTCACTAAAGACGGATGAACGGTTACATCAAAGGTCACGAAAATAAACAAGGGAGTCGTTCTCACGATGCACCACGTGCAGAAGGGGTTACTATAGGTCACTGTCGGTCGTTCATTGTCAGTTCATACAAACTAAATTCAAGTCATAAAATATCATATAATATTAACTATCGAGTGGCTACGTCACAATATTATAAAAGCAATATGACGAGTGAATTTATGACACCAAATTTGATGAAAGTTGCTACAGTTATTGTTATGGTAGAAGTCTGATTGCACTGGGAAGCATTTAGCCGTGTCCCATTGATAAATATTTTATTTCCATATGTCATAAAGTTTCGTAATTAGTAATTTGACCCCAAGCCTATTTTACCAAACTTGATGGAAGCAGCTACAGATATTGACCTGACAGATATCTTACTCTTTTCTGATGGGTTTTGCCGTGTCATTTAAAGGCTTATTTGCTCATCTGATGACCTTTTGTAATAAGTAGGATGAGTCTAATTATTGTACCAGATCTGATAGTACTTGCTACATATATGAAGGTGAAAGATATCTGGCCTATGCTAAGAAATATTAACAAGTGTCCTGCCAATGAATCGCTAAACTACAGTGACTTTATTGAAAGTTGCTGAAGGTGTTTTCACCTGATTAAACTGTACTTAATGTTTATTTTCTGCTCGAAATCCAAATGACAGCAGTCAAAGAAATTTAGTATCTGTATTTCAGTTAATTACATAATTACTTGTTTAATGACCTTTGGAATGAATTGTCTTGAATAGTGTTCATGATGTTGATCATAACACTTCCATATGGTAAAAATGTGGTAAATATTTAAATTTACAGAAAACTGCCACATATAATGAAACACGAAAGCATTTTTAGTTCAAATCTGGTTTTGTTTTGTGTTCGTTCGTCTCACTGTTGATTTCATCACAATACGTCAATGCTCGATCACCTTTACGTAACTATTTAAGTAACTAAATTAACTCCAAAAGGAAATTCTTCAGCCACGAAAGTTTGTCAACTCTTCCACTTGTAATTTTACAGTACCTGTATAAAACGGATTGACAAATTAAGTATACGTTTTCCACGAAGTGAACAATATGATCGAATATGTTATTTGAGTGTACTTGTTTAGTTGGTTGATATCTTTCATGTATTTTTCAGTCATCGAAAGGAAAGAGAGCCAGCTATGTTCTCCAATCTAGACAAAAGAGGTAAGAAAGTTGATAAAACCTAAAACTGACACTGTACGCTTTATTAAAATTTCATACACAGCAACCATGACACTGTGATCCCATTTGATTGGCAGAGCAATACATTCTACATCCCATTTATGGAAGTTATCGGGCAAGAAGTTTCCAGTGGTGTAGGAATCTACATCACGCATTGGAAAGCAATAATGTTACAACTACTGTTACAAACACGATTGGAACTAATTTGAGATAATTGCAATTTTATATTTTTCAAATTTCTCGATAGTGTTAGACGCCCTTTAGTTGAATGTTGCAATATCATAAATTACTCATTAAAACAAGTGTTTAACTTAAAAAAAGCAGATAAGCTTACATTGGCAGATTAAACCGACATGGCTTCACAATCCAATTATCCCAAATTAGTTCCAATCAACCATATCAACCATAGAGATGTATATTCAAATAAAATTTGGTCCATCAAATGTATTCCACACACTGCAACACAACCTCCCTGCCTGTGCGTTTATACATAGCCTTTGTTCGCTGATACTACAATAATTATGTACGATTGGGACATAAAATTTCTGGTTTTTAATGCACCGAAGAACATATTGTAGTCTTACATTCTTTACCTGCTTACCACAGACTAGCTCAATCTGCCAGCATGTTGGCATTGCATGCCTTTTTGGCCTCAGTAATTAGTTTACAACATCATGTAGGTGTTAACTATGACACGACTGGACATTAAGGCAGATTATCGAAAGTTGTCTGGTGTAAATATTGCATTTGTTTTGCTTTAGTTAGTCCAAATACCATTTTCGTCGATCAAAATGTTTACATAATGTATTTTTCCTTCAAGTTTCCATATTAAGTAAAGTTAGTTATATGGTAGTAACAGATGGGGCTTAATACTCGCGCCAGCGGCTTACTGACTACGCATGCGCAGATTCATAATATACTATGCGAGTAACCGGAAGTGTACCCGAGTTTCGTGGGCGTCGCCATGTTTTTTTTAGTCCTCGTAAATAAACAAATACGAAACGTGCTCGCTATCATTTTATAACATCCCATTAATAAAATGTCTTTTTGTTAGTGAGTAATTATTATTATCCACCCTGTCGCTGATACTAAATATCGTTACTATCACGCCCAAAAAAATAGAAGACGAGAGAAAACTGTCGTGCATATGAACGAGAACTTTCGCAAAGAATGCTGGATTGAATCTTGCAAAAGCGCCCTCTGTGTCAATAACTTGGTGCAAAATTTGCCCGTCTTTAATCGTAACGCTGGTTTCCAGCTCTCAATGTCGAAAGTTGGGCGGTACAGTTACTATTGCAACGTTAATGATGGCACAATACGTCCCTTGTTAAACACAATAGGTAGTTATCATAGTAAAAATTGCCAATTTATGTCGACCTTTTTTACATATTAGAGAAAATATATACCTACATAGTGCCGTGACATTGTGTACGTGAACTGTTTTCATCAGAGGGTAAACCGGTCATAGTTGTACAATCGTATATAGAAAGTAACAATTATTTCTACTTTATCCTTTACGATTACTAATCATGAATCAATACAAATAACATTATTAATCTCAGCGCCTAGTGCGACACCCAGGGCTGATCCCTATATAATATTATGTCCTTTGATTATAAATGTGTTGAAAGATGGATCCCTATTCCTGATATTTTGCAAATTGGTAGATTGTATTTACATGTGATTCTAGAAAATCTATAATCTACCATTTTAGAATCGTGACAAATTTTACATTAAAACAGCAGTCACAGTTGATAGGTGGCAATAAGATTTACAGCTCTGATACGGCTTTTGCTGACCTAGGTCGTACGGTGGCAGGGCCCGAGCGCACGAGGACAAGTACGCCGTACGACCAAGGTCATATACCCTTTGGAAATATAAATATGTAGTTTAAATAATATTCAGCATCGTTTTGGAGATATAAATGAGTGCAATATCAAACATTCATCGCCATTTATGTCAATTTTTCAGAATAGCATTGGCAGCTTCCCGTCGCGGATTGACATATATAATGACGTCCTTTGTCTACCTGCAGAATTCTAGAACGCGCAGAGCAACATGCTTACTGGTGCGCGACCATCAGAAATCTTGGCTGAAATCGAGGTGAAAGAAAGACAAAAGCATGATGTCAATTATTGTAATTTATACTGAATATGCACGCACTTAGTATACACAGGATTTCACTAGAATTTAGAAATATCAGCCGATGTCACCGGCGCTGCTCAAATATAGACATGCGCCACAACGATCTGCGCGAGCAGACATTTTCCTAATCTCGTGCTGGCTTTGTGTATGAATGGAACGTTTGCGGATAGCAACGCGCGTAGTAACAGAATCGAGGTGGTTCAGAAATGCACGCGAGATCCCGTATTGAGCACTGGGCCGGGGCGTGATAAAAAAAACAAATGCATGGATGTGAGGGCGCGTTCCGCATAGAGTTACACAGGCACGTAAATGTAGGTATATGATGAAATATAAATTTTACTATAACCCGAACGGATTCGAAGAATCATGTTAAACGTGTCAACATTACTAAGATCGTTGTCTGAGCTGTAGATCCCTATCGGATTGTTAGGGCTTCACGTCACAGAAAATGAACTGAAAAAGTCCAAATAAAATGGAGCATATTGAATCGTTTGAGCCAACACGTTCTTCTCGTGCATTCATATATAAGGTTTAATAGAAAGTCTGTGGCACTCTAAGGCTTAGGTGTATCTCTATTGATCATTGCTCAATATACGAAAAGAATGAATATCTTTAAGTTTGGTAGAAATAAAAAACATCACTCTTGGCATGGTATTATCATGAAAATATGGAACGGATCGATACAATGGGTGATAAATTGTGCAATTTCGAATTTTTGATTCAAAAAGTAAATCATTTGCAAAGTTCACAAATGATATGCAATAATTGCTGAGGTCACAATCGGTAATCAACAATTGCAAACATGACAATAGCTATTTAACAATTGCAAAGGTAACTGTTAATAGTTGATAAGGGTCACGATGGTTATTCAGCAATCACAATTGCTAATCAGCTATTGCTATGGTCGTAACGATTGCTAAACAATCATTGCTAAGGACACAATTGCTAATAAGCAATTTCAGAGTTCAAATCTGATTCGCAGATGAAAAGTTCACAATTACTAATTAAAAATTACTAAGGTCGCCACTGCTAATCATAGGCCATAATTGGTAATCAGCAATTATTAACGTCAACATCGCTAAGCAACAATTGCTGGGGTCACAATTACTAACAAACGTTTGCAAAAGTCACAACTGACCTTTAAAGTCAAGACATCTTTATTTCTTTTTTTAACTTAACAAACTAGTGTCGATAAAATTGTGCATCATTAATTACATTGTTTCACTATGTAGATACTAAATTCATTTTAGCTTTATGTCTACACTTGCCCATTTCGTATTTTTCTACAGGTTTTGGGAAGTTACCTATTATGGCAACCTTGATCACGGCCTTTGTTTTATTGTTTGGGTATGGTAGAATTTCCAGGAAGACCAACGGACATCAATGTTTTCCAAAATACAAAAAAATACCTGAACTTGTCTCTGCACCTCCACAAAATAAAGAAAATGTGCATAAACTGACAAAGACACAAGTAACAGAGGAAAACTACCAGAATGACTCCCGTGTGCATATAATCATTATTGCACGAATGTCGACTGGATCCACCGCTCTGGGAAGCATGTTAGGTAGCGGAGAAGATAGTTTTTATGCTTACGAGCCTGGACTCCTATTTTTAGATTATCTTTATCATAAAAATGTCTACGTTGATAGTGCGAGTAACCTTGAGGAAATGCAACCACAGCTATGCAATTTTTGGGGGGACTTGTTTAAATGTAATTTTCCCTCTGATGTTTATTTGCGTGGTCTTAACGAAAACAGCCTCTACAGAAGGAGTGGATATTCACTGAAACGTTTGTCGTATCCTGTCAGTAGAGAGGAGTTGACGTCATTCTGTCGATCAAAATCTCACATTGTATCAAAAGTACTTCGTTTTGTTGACATCAAGTCGTGCTTACCAACTTTAAAAGAGAACAAAGTCAAGCTGATATTCCTGGCGAGAGACCCGAGAGGAATGATTGCTTCCAGACTTCGCCGGTGGAAACGTGTTTTGAGGCATGTTTATCCGACTGAAGCAATAGTTAAAGAACACTGTGATTGGCTTCATATGATTTATAATTTATTGAAACATGGTTCAAAGTGGCTGAGAGATAATTCTATGCTTCTTCGTTTTGAAGATTTCTGTCTGTACCCAGAAATTGTCGGTCAAGCTATCTACGATTTTGTGGGACTCACGCAATCGAAAAGACATGTTGGCAAATCGCATAATGTATCGGCAAAACGTTGGTTGAACTTTGACAGCTATGCCAATCTCAAAGAGATACAAGACTCTTGTCCAAGACACGTGTACGATGACTTCGGATGGAGATGGATTAATAGCGAAGAGGAATTTGAACGCGTTAAAACATCGTCAAGTTGGTACCATGAGTTACCACCAGGCAGGGTCGCTCTAAAGTATAAAATACCGAAATGGGTTGACAATGCCTAGAGGACATCTCAGGCAGTATTTCACAACAAATGGATTTTGCATAGTCCAATTACCATAAATAGTTTTTGATTTGTTATTCCATTTTAAAGTGCTCATGTTCCACATTTTTGGGGTTATGGTTATTACCAGAAACAACTGTGCTTGCATCTTATTCATGCGTATTTTCTGATACAAAATGCTCCCTTACTTAGAGTTATATACATCTCCACTTGGATCTAGATTTTGTAGAAAACACAATTATACAACTTAACCCGCGTCAGAAATCAGGATTATACTCACAACTTTGATTCACCAAATCTCAAATTTGTTGGAGTGCAATGTTAATTTTGCTAAAATAAATAGGTTATCATATTTTAGGTCATCTGAGATATATTGTTGATTAAGCTTAGGAAGCATTCGTTTTTTGTTACAAGGGGGTCGGCTGAAATCAGATGGGTTAAATTTCACAAAACACTTTTTAGGGGGTTCAAAATTCTACAACCAATGATTGGGAGGGGTCACATTTTACGAAGGTTTGTACGAAGTTAGGGCAAAAATTGACTTTGGTATTTCACTGAAATGTTGATTCACTATTGATTATAGGATCACTATTTATTGTTGGAGTGCAACGTTAATTTTGCTAAAATAAATACTAGTTGTCATATTTTAGGTCATCTGAGATATATTATTGATTAAGGTTAGGGGGCATTCCATTTTTTTTTTTTTTTGCAGGGGTTCAGTTGAAATCAGGTGGGTTAACTTTCGCGAAAAATTTTTAGGGGGTTCAAAATTTTACAACCAATGATTGGGAGGGGTCACATTTTACGAAGGTTTGTACGGAGTAAGGGCATAAATTGACTTTGGTATTTCACTGAAATGTTGATTCACTATTGATTATACTCTATGGGGAAACATTTTTTTAGATACAAAACTACCAAACTGTGTGTCTTTTTTTGCTCCTGGTCATTGATATCAATGTATTTGATTAGACTAGGTTGGTTACATGTGCATGTGTGAACAAGAAATTGGATTTTTGAATGCCACCGAAATATGACTCAACATACCCTGTAGTCTACGAGGAAACTATGAATAAGTTTTCCGACACAAAACTAGCTAAATCTGTTGATTTGCAGACGCTTTATTATCGATATTACTGGGTTAGACTAGGGCAGTTACAAGTGCATGTGTGTGCAGGAAATTTTATTTCGGAATTTCACCAAAAATGTTGATTTTTTATCCATTGTATTTTATGAGGAAACTATGAAAATTGTTTTTTTAATACAAAACTATCAAACTATTTCTTTATTTATAGAATATTGATTATTAATATTAATGTACTTGAATAGACTAGAGTGGTTGAAGGTGCATGTGTGTGCAAGAAATTTTATTGTGGACTTTCACCAAAATGGTGATTCACGATTTATTGTGGTCTGTGACGAAACTATGAATAAATTTTACAATACAAAACTGGCCGAAGTTTTGATTTTATAAATTCATATAATGTATGTGATGAGAATATTATGTTTAAAAGAGCAGATGTGAAAAACAAATATAATATTAGAATCTCACCCCTGATTATTTGTAACGTTCAGAAAGGATTCTTTGAAAGTTCAAAGGTCAAATGAGAAATTATATGTCAATTACGATATTATTGATTAGGACTGTGACATCTGGCAGAGGGTTGCTGTTTTGTGCATGTAAATTGGGGAAGGTAGCGTGCGTTGCTATACGGGTCATCAAAAGGTAAACCCCGCCACGGATACGCATGCGCTTTAGTGTAAAGGCGTGAGTAAAATGACTTTGTCCGGCGCATACGCTGAGCATTTTGCCTCGCGAGGCAAAAAATATCAAACAGGTTGGATATTTTGCTCAACGCCTCGCGAGGAGAAAAACTCACGAAAAATCGACCGCACACGAGGGTAAACTAGCTGAGCAAACAGCCTCGAATGAAACTTTGCTCTGCTAATTTCTCTCGTATGCGGCGGGCATTAAAACGGTCTATACAGTGCTCATCATCAGTGACCATTTTTTTCACATACACTACACCAGGTTCATCCTTGGTAAATCGAAAATGATGATCGTTACAAATCCTCTGTAAAGGTTTCAAACACGTTGACTGGTCAGAAGAACTCTGGCTTACATAACATTTGACGTCATTTATCTGTGGACTTTTTGACACAATGGCAGCAAACTGCATGACTGTGTCAACATTACTTCTGCGATAAAGCTGGCCTATCGTACCGAAACGAGCATCGCAGATACAATTTGTGTGACCTGGTTTTAAGAAATGATAACGAAACTCATCACGTAATTTGGTACTTGTTTGATAACAGAAATAATACATGCGGGTCTTTTTTCACTCTGACCAGTAGAATTATCTGCATGGAAATGGCAACATTTTTCTCCCAATCCATGACCTTCCAAATAATTATGAAGCATGCCTACAACATTATCTTCACTATGACACTTTTTCTTATCCACACCATAGGTCTGCGACTCATTAAACAATAATTCATTTGTAATTTGAGACCATCATGACATATCCCAAAGTAATTTACACGAAGTTAATGAAGAAAATAAAGTTGATTAACCAGACGAGACTGATGTGGCAACAAAAATCTCTGAGCAAGATCAAAAGTAATGTACAGAATGTAAATCATTTGACCAAGGATTTCATGGTGGCTGAATACCGATGTCACTCGGTTCACTTTGTGAATTTCTAATGAACAAATTCTCGCTACTTCAGGGCTTCCAAACTATGTCGTGAATAACAGATACTCGAGTTCAGTTTCTTTTATGCTAGCAAACTGAATTTCTCTTCTGAACTACTCACGTTGGACAGACATCTGTACAGGGTTCCATTCTCAGAATGTGAGGCATACAAAACTTCCAGATATTCCTGAAAGTTGTCTCCCTTACAGATTGCTTGGCTGTTTGACCAGATTTGCATGCCTTCACGTATTTTTTGTAGACATCAACCTTAGTATCGCATGATGGTAGATAAATTGGTGGTTTGCCATCTCTACCATGAGGAGCAGCAGGCGTTGGCAAAGCATTTTATCTACATAATGAAGAAGAAAACGCACGGCATCTTGGACTACCTTTATGCAAATTTTAAAAAATAATGATAAGGTAGCTTTATCATATTAGAAGGTGGAGCCTAGTGCAACTGAGAATCAAGAAAGGTATATTGTTCAACAGTTGTTGCATCACTACTTAAAAGTCAACTGCTAATTAGACAATCAGCAGCTGTAACTTTTGATGTGTTCATTCTTGTTATTCTGTGTTTGACTGTAGTTTCTCGTGCCACTACCTAAGACATATTCAAATGTCTTGTTTTCACCTTGTCAACACAGCATATATATGATTAGTAAAGATGATTGTTATTGTTGACAACACAATAAGATCAGGTCTCAAATTCCCTCATATCAATCATAACAATGAGTACTGAATACTTGGACCGTTTACGGAAGAGGACGTAATTCGATGGTGAAAGAGAGGTGTACAAATGGAAAAGATAATTAAAAGTTGAAGTTGATGTCACCAAACATTGATTGAAACTTTTTGTTTATTTCTTTTTAACTTGGTTGAATTAATTTCTTATTTCTAGAACTGCAACACACAAATCTTCCCACGGAGGAACATTTTATCACTGAATTAAATTATTTATCTATTTAGTTATCGTCTGATTTATATTGTTAGTTACCTATAGTTATCCCTTTTGTTTACAGTAACAGCCATAGGTTTTTCTCTGCATTCAAGTATTCATAAATAGCAATTGATCCACTTGGATGAAACAAAATGCTGGTACTAGTTACAGAAATTTCACGCTCCTACATACATAGTGAAATATGCAGCAATGCTGTCAGAGCTATGTTACCATGCCACTGATATTGCTACATAGAACCGTCCATCATGGCTAGGGTGGCGTCGGTAGAGCTTTTGGCATGTACACGGACCTTCTTGTAATAACTCATATATCCTAGTATGTTTTGAAAACAAGCTTTCTTTGTTTCCACAATATAAGTATCAACCTTTCAGACGTGAGTATGATCAGTATATATCCTGATTGGTTTCACCTGCAAATTTAAAAAAACTACTCTTCTACTACTTCTATCGTGCTATAGCAATACAATTAATCAGGGGCTCTAAGGATATGACTGAATATATTTATCATTGGTTTTAGACAAAATACTCGGTCTTTTCCTAGACTACGATGATGTCTTCGAGCAACACCATTTTCTTTTTAATTAACCTTGAGATTTTTGAATCTCTTTTTAACTTGGAATAAATAATTGTTAAAAATAACATAACAGACAGATTACAAAAACAGCATAAGAATCAGATTCTAAAGATTGATATATACTACCATGCAAGTCCAAATCCCTAAATCAGCCAACTAATTACTCAAAAAAATTAAAGACAGTTTCATGTTAAAACAGTAGAGCGGTTATGGATTGTGATGTTAGGCATTCACTGAGAAACAGAACATTGTTGCTGAGTTATCGTCGTTTTATACTGATAGCCGGGAACAGATTATGTCAAACTTTGAAACACATGGCGGTTGTAGTGACCTGCATTTCATCTCCGTGATCACAGATGTCCATGTCTCTTAAAACACATTAATCACCTGAAAACTATAATTTAACACACCCCTGTCGCACTAAGCAACTCAACAATATCCAGTGATAAGGGCATCTTTGATAAACACAAAGGTCACTACAGCACAGCGTTGAGGTCGAGGAGTTACAGAGACAAAATTACATTTGCCAAAACCAACCAATCAGCGACAAGAAGCAGTAACAGGAAACGTAACATCACGAAGTTCAACATTCCACTCAGTGAAAATGTGGAAACTGCGGCAAGAAATTTCTTCAGCTTGTCATAAACATGTGCTAAATTTCAAGAATTGTAAGTGAAAGAAATATTCTGTGCCAACACCGGACAGAATTACAAATTATTACATCGTAGGGGCTATTTCTATTCGCAATCTGCGGATGGCCCCAAAGAAATTAGTCACATTATGTCATTACTGAATGTAGATTGGCTAGAGCGTTCTTCAGGTGTGTCAAATGTTTAAGGTGTGTCTGTTTATTTTTTGTACGCAATTCATGAAACCAACACTGCTATTTTTAGACCCATGAAACTGTACATATCTTAATTGGATTTCAGGTCAAATAAATATTGATTAATACACAGTCGGCTTAGGCCAACGAAGCAAAAATGAAATAGTTGGCCTGTAATGTACATAGCACGGTTATCGGGCGTTCTAAAAGCGCAATTACCGGGCCAAAGGTCCGATTAGAGTACAAATACACTATGGATGCGTTCAGCACTATACGGAGCACCAACACGCCACTGGCAGTGCCATTATTATGGTGTTCTGCATGATGTACAATCACATCAATGCCGAAAGGAAAATGATGTATATTCAACAACTAAGTGGCGTTCTTGAAATTGTTAATATAGGCATGGCGAACAAAAACTAGTTCACTAATTTCCACCTGGCTGGCTGGACCACATTTATTGGGCGTTCTTAAAGCGCAATGACCGGGTCAAAGGTCCGATAAGAGTACAAAACGCTTTAGATGCTTTCAGCACTATACTGGGCACCGACATGGCAATGGCAGTGCCTTTGTTATGGTATTCTACATGATGTGCAACTACATCAATATCGAAAGGAAAATAGTTTAATGTATACAACAACAAAGTGATGTTTTTGAAATTGTTGACATGGGCATGGCGAACAACAACTAGTTCACTAAGTTCAACCTGGCTAGACTATTGCTACTAAGTAGCTAGGTGTCCCCGCGATTGCGCAGTAGACCGAAAATTGTGACTCTCGAGTTCCCATTTTAATGTGACACAAGAGTCCATGTACTTGTACAGGTTGTAAAACAGCAGATTGTCATTATCATCAAACGGTGAGTACATTGCAAGTAATTTATAAGTACTTTTTACAACCTTTATTTAGTGTTGATTGTGAGTTCTCATAGTTTGTAAATGTGTTACTAGGGAAATTTGAATCAGAGCGTGGTCTGCTCGTAATAACCGCCATAAGAACAACATCTTGCAAAGCGATTGTGGCCTTATACATTTAAATACATGTCTCGAAACGATTGCACACAAAATGTGGAAAGCTGAGAGAGAGAGAGAGAGAGAGAGAGAGAGAGAGAGAGAGAGAGAGAGAGAGAGAGAGAGAGAGAGAGAGAGAGAGACAGACAGAGAGAGAGACAGAGAGAGAGAGAACCATGAAATAGAAGAATTCAATGTTTTAATGTCGGCGGTTAACGTGTTGCTTGGGTCCCATAATATACACGGACAGAAATGTTGCAAATTTCTAGCATTTAAAACTTTGTGAAAGGTCAATCATGGAATAACAATTATATGTAGTTTCATAAATACGGCAGATAATTTTATGAGTGACTATGACCAAATTCAAATTTCCTACAGCCATACTTCACAGTACCGATAAGTTCTTGTTTTTCAGCTTAAAATATTTACGTGACACGTACTGAGATAAACATGAATTATGGGTGAATACCTAGTCAGGTGGCTTTGCAAACAAACCGTTACACGAATGACAAAAGTGCCAAATTTGCTACAGAGCTTGGCATATACGTGAACATTAAAAAGTCTATCGCTCCAACATTTGGGTCCCCGGTAAAGCTCAACGACGTCAGAAATTGTACATGGCCGCCATTTTATTGCTTAGAATGTTAAAATACAATTATTTCTGGTAGTTTAAATTATTTTTGAATTAAATGACACAGACATTATAAATTACAAATGAAACATAAAAGTGACGTGACACAATTATTATGATGACGATATAAAGCCAACATGATGGACCAACTTCAAATATACGCCGTTACATTGTCTCACAATTTGAAAAAAAAACCAGAAATATCTGGTATCAAAAAAGAAGTTGACCCGACAAAACGTCAGCTACATCCTATTGATAAAGATAAGACTAATGACGTAAAACAAAATGTGTCTACCTAACGACTTTCGTCCATTCATCTAAACCAGCCTAATCAACCACTTCGTTCTAATTAGACACCGGAAGAAAATAGAGGGCGATCAAACACTGGCCACAGTTTTACCAGAAAACTCTATCATGGCATTTAGGAGAAATAAAAACAGAAAAGATTTCCTCGTTCAGGCAAAAATCAAACACGAGATAGTACAAACAAACGGTCTAGCGACAGTCATAATGATTTTTTGATGAGCAAAGGCTACCATAAAACTGAACAATGCATGTGGGAATACAAAACTATCAGAGTGGCTGATTAAGGGATCCCACTTTTGTCCTGAAACACGACTAGGACGAATCAGAAACATAAAACTTTTTCAATGCCCCAGGTCGCATGACCAGGGTCAAAGCAATATCGATTCACTGGTGTGTCACCATGTTTCCTGTTATCATGAAACCACATTAATTAATGTACTCACTATACGATATCAAAGCTAACAAAGGTAGAACGATGAGTGAAGTTGCCTTCATTTTCTTGATATCGATTAATTTTTTCTGACAAATGGCATTGTTGAATAATCAATTATCTCACAAAAGTTTGTTACTTGTGTTGAGGTAATTTGCTGAGTTTTGTAACATTTATCTTTTATTTTGAATGTATGGAATATCAATTCAAAATGCACAATATCCTTTAGACTCTCGCCAGTAAGGAAGCAAGACATCCTATAATTTTGCCACATAACCATTATGTCACGTCGTTAATCATAAAATTTTATCATGAGATAGAAGGCCATGTTGGAGCCAATCATGTATTAGCCAGCATCCGTAGACGATTCTGGATTTTGAGAGGACCAGCGACAGTCAGGCGAGTCATTCAAAGATGTATGACAGCAGAATATGGAACGCAAAACCTGAAACACAAGTAATGTCACCACTGCCACATGCTAGGGTTACTCCGGGAGAACCACCATTCTCTTCAGTAGGTGTTGATTTCTTTGGTCCTCTGAAGTAAAGTGGAGAAGAGGAACAGCTAAAGATACGGATGTATATTCACATGCCTTGCTATAAGAGCAGTACATATAGAAGTAACGCACACCCTGTCCACAGATTCCTTCATCCAAGCAGTATGGAGATTTGTGAGTAGACGTGGCCCACCAAACACAGTTTATAGCGACAATGGAACAAACTTCAGGGGAGCTGAAGTTGAAGTTAAAGAAGCTTTGGCAAGCTGGAATCAAGAGAAAATAACTGACAGTCTCCGCAAGAGAGATATCCAGTGGTACTTTAATCCACCTGCTGCAAGCCACGCTGGAGGGGTATGGGAAAGGATGATACGTTCCGTTCGGAAAATTCTAAGATCACTCGTGGGAAATCGACTGATTGATGACGAAACGCTACTTACCTTAATGGCAGAAGTTGAGAAGATAATCAATGATCGACCTCTGACCCATCAGTCAAATGACCCGAACGACCTTGAACCACTCACACCAAATAGCCTATTATTACTGCGATCAAATCCATGCACATCACCAGGCGATCTTGTAGCCAGATATACTGCCAATGATAGACGAAGACATGCTGGACAGATGGCAAACCTGTTTTGGAAGCGGTGGATCCGGAAGTATTTATCATCCCTTGAACAGAGACAAAAATGGTTGAAGCCTAAACGAAATCTAGCTGTTGGAGATCTGGTCATAATCATCGATGAAAATGCCCCAAGAGGACAATGGTCAAAGGGATTGATAGAGCAAACCTACCCAGATCGTAATGGTTGTGTCCGACAAGTTCTAGTTAAAACTTCTGGAGGGAGACTACGGAGAGATGTCCGTAAACTCTGTTTGCTTGAGGCAGCGCTTGACATGTAAAAAGAACTCATCGTGTGTTAAAACTAGACTAAAACAAAAGACATACATTTCATTATCATGATCATATTTCAAAGAATTTTTGTTTTTACAACAGTGAAAATTGTGCAAAAAATGTCGAAATTATTGGATATGGCGAGTCCCAGTGTAGTTAATTGCATTAATTGATTAAATATATGTACTAACTCTTTATTGTCTGTTTTGGACTTGAACAGAAATGCAGTGAAAAAGGCTTCTTGGATGGTGCGCCTTTTGGGGCGGGTGTGTAAGTGCAAGTCCTTGATTGGTCATCCCCTGCACTGTGGTTGTGTGCAGGTGCACATGCACACAGCTGTTGTGCATGCTTCAGTTCATTTCTTACATTCAGTTACCACATCTGCTCTCCCCGCATACTGTTTCCTGAATTACAGTTTTCACATTTTGCAAATAAATGCCGTCCAGCAGTTTGAATAATGATCAAGTATACATTAGATTTGCCAACGTGTACGAAGTCAGTCATTTTCTTGGGCTAGCAGCCGGCTGTCTCTCTTGTGCACTCTCTCTACACTTGCATTTACTGCCCCTGAAGACGTCACCATCTGAGGTAAGACTTACCTGTGTTATTCAACTGGATATTCAACTGAATACCGTACTGTCTCTTCAAGTTTAGTGGATTGTTTTCGACGCAGATATATATTGTATGAGGCGAGGCTTGGATGTTTGTTGGACTATAGCTACGCGCCATGAAGTAGTTTGAAATTTCAAAGTTACTTACCTGTGTATTTCTGACACCACTTCATATGTATGTCGAGTTTTCATTTGTGAATTTTTTACTGTATTTGCTTTACTCCGAGGCTTACCTTCATTTTTTGTATATTTGCTATTCAGAACCGTATGTGCGTGCGTCAAGTGCATACAGAAGTGAAGTGGACTATATGCATTTTGTAATTACTAAGCAATAGTGTTGCGACTAAATAGAGTTATTAAAGCACCATTTAAACTGCACACGAGTCTCCAGAGAGTGTAAATCAGGGGCCTAAGCTACGTAGGGGTTGTGGATCCTACACAATACTTAAAACTGCTGAATTAATTGTATTCTAACTTTTTAAGCAATACAATGGCGGCCATTTTGAGTTTATGACGTCATTGAGCCTTTTCGGTCGCCCTAATTTTTTGAACAATAGATGTTTTTTATAGTTACATATACGTTAACGTCTGTGGCAAATGTTTTTTGTTGCTAAGCCCCTTGCGTCCACAAGAAGGTAGACCGTACATTCCAGCCAAAGATTTTAATTCATAGGTGCACAAATGTTGTAGTTCTTGGTCGTGAATATATCAGAGCTGAATATGGCTGGCGACTTAGTTTAATGATAGTAATATGCGTCGGTTTTTATTAATTATTAACTGTGAGGGCTGACTGCCATTTTTTGCCACCTGAATATACAGACATCAAATCATGGCAACACAGTTATGTTTGGATTTCAAATACTTTTAATCCAATTAAGTTGCGTGTTAAGTAAGCAGAGTTATGTAGGTAAGGATACGGGTTTGACATCTAAAATGTCAAGGCCTGCAGGTCAATGCAGTTCTCGCAGCAAACGAAGAATACAACATTTGACCAGTCTCTGCAAACCTGCTGACCATAAAACAATTTGTTTGACATCTACAAAACAAGCAAGATACCTTTGCATGTGCTGACGCATACTCATAGTTCTCTCTTCGCATAGTTTCATGATCGCTAAAATCCAGCATGGTCCCAAATATCTCTAGTACATCAACGCATGTCCCATAATAGTCGATCAACCTGGTTAGCCAAAGAATCGGTGTGTAATTAGCATGGTACACGATTGAAACTAATTTGCGATAATTGGATCTTCATATTTTTCAAATTTTCCGAAAAGTGTTAATTGTCCTATAGCGGAGTGTTGCAATATTACAAGTTACTCATAAAAACAAGTGAAGAACTTGAAAAGAAAAACAGATGAGCTTACATGTGCAGATTAAACCGACATTACTTTACGATCCAATTATCCAAAATTAGTTCCAATCGTGTTATGGGTAGGACTATGTTTAATTACCAATTCTATTGAATTTCCATGAATAAAATGCGAGAATAAAGCATAAGATATTTGTCCTTTTAGCTGAAAATTCCATATCAGACTCGATTTTTAAAAAATACGCTTAAAAAGTGCTGTCACCAATTGTTTCAAATAAACCCAAAAAGGGGCGTCACTGTCTCCATGCCAGGTTTAAAGATACAATGGCACAATTTGTTCCCTCCTTTATTAAAATAAATTAAATTAAAATTAAATTAAAATTAAAATTAAATAAATATAAATAAAATAAAATAAAATAAATTAAAATAACCTGCGAAAAATGCTGCCACAGTAATTTTGTCGTGAGCCTCTGATCAATATATCACTTTGCTCCCTCATGGCTTGTCCAGCAACCACTTTTTCAATCAGTTTTGTTTTAAAATGCCGATGCTTCAGCCCTTATCTCTGTTTTTCTAAATTTGAAGGCTGAAATTTATAATAACGCCATTTGAGGAGCATAAAGTAAATTGGTGGGACGTTTTCATGAGAACGAAAAAAAGTATACACAACAAACAAACTGTAGTACCTTTGGTGTAGAATCAGCTTTTGTTCAACTCATGACTGATATTAATCATTTTGGATTATCTCGGTGTCCAAGCAACAAAGTGTTGGTAAAGGGGCTTCAGGTGACGACAAATGTACTGTCAACACGAAACACGTAGCTTACCTCTATCGATGCAAGACGTTTACACGTAGTCCTGAAGGCGTAAAAATAGTATGAAACCTAAAATAACCTCTCACCTCCATCATAATATTTGTTGTCAAAATTACAGAAAAACCCGGCTACTGTCACGACAAAGGTTGTGACTCCGGTTCTAACACATTCAATATTTGTGGATAACATTTTATCTTCGGAAATATTATGACTCAATGTTTTTAAATGCCTGTTGTTATGTCTTGATTCTAAAAGTCGATGACATTTTTTTCATGGACTATTTGTTCCTGCTTATTTTGTCTTGTGTCTCTTAATTTCATTTTTGGTTCAACTACCATACATGTTCGATCACCATCAAGTAACTTTATTTAAAGGGATACAGTTGTTGGAAATGCGCTCAAAGGTCGTATGGGAGCCATATGACCAAAGCAAACACTGTATCCAAGATACGATGGTGATTGATGAAAGTTAAAAATGCCGTTCATAATCTATAGCGCACAATTTAAATGCGACGATTGTTTTCCTTTAAGTACCTTTAAGTAACTTCGAATGGGAATTCTTCAACCACGAAAGTTTGTCAACTCTTCCGGCCACCTATGGCCTAATTCCACAGTACCTTATATATAATAATGGACTGAACAAGCTACGTATACGTATTCCAGACAGTGAAAGAATGTGGTCCCATACGTTTATTTGAGTTTACTTGTTTACTCATTTGACATCTTTAATGTATTTTTCAGGTATCAAAAGAGAAACAGCTATGTTCTCCAAGCTTAACAAAAAAGGTAAGAAAGTTGATATAACCTAAAAGAACACTGCACGCTTTATTGAATCCTGCCTAGTTTATGCTCTGCTCAGCTTTATTCAATTTTCATAAATAGCATCAATGGCATTTTGATCCAATTTGATTGGTAGAGATGTACATTCGACACCCCAAATATGGAAGCTATCGGGCAGGAAGTTTAATAGATAGAAATACTTCATCGCTAGAAACATAATCATGTATTGGAAAGCTATAATGACACAAGTACTGTTACAGTAAACAAACGATTTTAATTCCATTTCAACCACAGAAAGATATATTCAAATAAAAACATAGTCCATCTAAGATATTTAACATCATTGAAATTTATTCATAGCCTTTGTTCTGTGGTAACACCTGTATGATTGGGAC
The DNA here is from genome assembly GCF_041260155.1 of Ptychodera flava. NCBI lineage: Eukaryota > Metazoa > Hemichordata > Enteropneusta > Ptychoderidae > Ptychodera > Ptychodera flava. The sequence goes on from NW_027248363.1 coordinate 715,596, forward strand.
ATAAAGTTTCTGGTTATTGTTGTTGCTATTATTATTATTAATATTATTATTATTATTATTATTATTATTATTATTATTATTATTATTATTATTACTATTATTATTATTATTATTATTATTATTATTATTATTATTATTATTATTATTACTACTACTACTACTATTATTATTATTATTATTATTATTATTATTATTTTATTATTAATGTAGTATGCGCCTCGAAAGTGAAAAACTTAAACTGTGTTCAAACTTTCCTCAACGAAACTTTCAACTATTATCTTACCAAATCAACAATAAAAATCGGGGGTCGTACCATGCAAAGTTTGGAACTAGCGAAGCAAATTACCCAACATTTTGCGATATTTAAAATTCAAAATGGCCGCCATTCCTGTGTTAATGCTACAGGGGGGAATTAAATTTTGGATTTTCGAAAAACTAAGACGGTAAAAGTTTTTCTTTATCCAAGACCTTTAAAATGAGCCCCAACAAGTGAAAGATTAGAACAAATTGAAGAAATTTGAGAGTCCGATTATCTGCCCCCGGGACGCTTTTTACCATAATAAGACTTCCAGGCAGTGTGTGATTACTTATACCCATCAGTTTTAGGCGTACTCCAACATAGCATTTCAACACAGGGCACCTGTCAAAGTTTACACAAGTGAAGCAAAAATAAACCCATTCAGTAACCTTTGAACAAGCTTAGGTGCCATATACGAACTACAATGATGACATACTTTAGCCTAGCCGTGGACTTTCAGAAATTTTCGGTGAAACCAAGTCAACGGTTTTTCGTCAATATTTCATTAAGTCTGGTCTTTGGAAAGGCCGTACTGGGAGACATTTTAAAATTGTTCTTAGACACAGTTTATAGAAGAGAATCATCTTCTGGTGGGTAAATTAGCACGATGTTTTGCAAAACCACATCTTGGTATTTTTTAGAATATTTTACGGGGAAAATGGCGAGTGTGGTGATTGATGGGTTGTGAGTTTAACCTTTGAACCGCGAGAGCCGAACGACATCGAGATGACCAGTAATGCTGAACGCTCAGGAGAGAGCCTGTGATTTGGGTCATCTCAATCAACAATACTTGATATAGAATTACATGATTTGTGATATCGCTGCCTCCTTCCGTCACCTGATGTCGAGACATCTATGACATGTCATCAGGTTCGTTTACGGGATTTACAGTGTGCTGTATGTTCTGAACTGCTGACCTCGTAAAACATTTATTACATGTGTAAGACATCAGACATGCCATTTCTTACACTATACATCTTTGTTACTTTACATCCATTTTACAAGCAGTTTTTGGTTGCGTTATCAAACTGTTTTGTGTAGGTATTGACTATGGTTCGTGACACGTCGGGCATTAAGGAAAATTATCGAAAGTATGTGATATGTGTGATACCATATTTGTTGTGCTTAAATGTTAGTTAGTCGACAAACCATTTTAGTTGATCAAAATGTTGACATATTGTCTTTTTGTCTTCAACTTGCCATTTAAACACAAATTTAGTCAGCGATCATACGGTAGTAACAGGTAAAGCTCGATATGTCCTTAGATTATAATACTATGATTAGGTGGAAAGATGGGGCCTTATTGCTTGATGTTTTGCAAAATGATTGTTTGTATTTACATTTCTGTAATTTACCACTTTAGACTCGTGACCAATTTTGACATCACAACAGCAATCACAGCTGATAGATAACAAAAAGATGTAACAAATGTATGAACATTTGCAATTATTTCCAGCTGTAAAGAATCACGTTAAACATGTCAACATTACTGAGATCTTTCTTTGAGCTGTGGATTCATATTGGTTGTAAGGGCTTCATGTCAAGGAGATGAACTGAACCAGAAATGAAATGAAAAGAAATGAAACATTCGAACGTCTTGGCCAACAGCTTCTCCACGCGCATGCATATGTAAGGTTTGATTGCATAGAAATTCTATGGCACTCTAAGGCTGAGAGCCATATATATTGATACTAGCAGTACATGGCAAGATGTAATTGAAATGTACAATATTTACGACCTTGTCATTGCTCAATATGCAAAAAGTATGAATATCTTTAAATTCGGCAGAAAAAAATCACTCTTAGCATAGTATTATCGAGTAAATTTGGAAACGGATCGATACAACACAAGACTGTGCCTGATACATTGTGTGAGTCCGAATTCATGATTTACAATGTAAATGATTTGCAAAGTTCACAATTGATAAGAAAAAAATGCTCTTGTCACAATTGCTAATCAACAATTGTAAATGTCACAATAACTAAAAACAAATTTCTAAGGTCACAATTGCTGGTTAACGAATGCAAAGGTAACAATTGCTAGTTAACAATTGCTAAGGTCACAATGGTTAATCAGCAATTGCAAAGGCCACAATTGCTAATCAGCTATTGGTATGCTCTTAACAATTGCAAAACAATGATTGCTAAGGACACAGTTACTAATCAGCAATTTCAAAGTTCATGATTGCTAATCAAAAGATGAAAGGGTAACAAATTGCTAATCAAAAATTGCATAGGTCATAATCGCTAAGCATCAATTGTTAAGGTCATCATCGCTAAACAACAATCACTAGGGTCACAATTATTAACCAACATTTGCAAAGGTCACCACTGACCTTTAAGGTCAAGATAACATATCTTTTTTTTCTTAAGAAATTAGTATAAATAAAATTGTGCATCATTAATTACATTTTTAAGTATGTTGATATTAAACTCGTTTTAGCTTAATGTGTAAACTTGCCCATCACCTATTTTTCTGCAGGTTTCGGGAAGTTAGCTGTTATGGCAACCTTGATCATGGGTTTTGTTTTATTGGTATGGTATGGCAGAAATTCCATGAAGACCTACGAACATAGATATTTTTCAAAATATAAAAACGTGCCTGAACGTGTCTCTGTACCTCCACCGAGTAGAGGAAGTGTGCAGCAACTGACAAAGACACGAACAACAGAGGAAAACTACCAGAATGACTCCCGTGTGCATATAATCATTATTGCACGAATGTCGACTGGATCCACCGCTCTGGGAAGCATGTTGGGTAGCGGAGAAAACAGTTTTTATGCTTACGAACCTGGACTCCTATTCTTGGAGTTTCTTTATCATAAAAATGTCTTCGTTGACAGAGCAAGTTATCTTCAGGAAATGCAACCACAGCTATGCACGTTTTTGGGAGACTTGTTTAAATGTAATTTTCCCTCAGATGCTTATCTGCGTGGACTTAATAACAAAAGCAGCCTGTACAGAGATAGCGGACATTCACTAACACGTTTGTCGTATCCAGTCAGTAGAGAGGAGTTGACGTCATTCTGTAGATCAAAGTCTAACATTATATCAAAAGTTCTCCGCTTTGTTGACATCGAGTCATGTCTACCAACTTTAAAAGAGAACAAAGTCAAGCTGATATTCCTGGCTAGAGACCCGAGAGGGATGATTGCTTCCAGACTTCGCCGATGGAAACCTTTTTTGAGGTCTTTAGCTGACGTTTCTAATGCAAATTATTATCCGACTGAAGCAATAGTTAAAGAACACTGTGATTGGCTTGACATGGTTTATAATTTATTGAAAAATGGTTCCAAGTGGCTGAGAGAGAATTCTATGCTAGTTCGATTTGAAGATCTCTGTCTGTACCCAAATATTGTCGGTCAAGCTATTTACAATTTCGTTGGACTCACGCATTCCGAAGGAGATGTTGGCAAAAACCATAATATGTCAGCCACACGTTGGTTAAATTTTAAAAGCTATGCCAATCTCAAAGAGATACAGGACTCTTGTCCAAGACACGTGTACGATGACTTCGGATGGAGGTGGATTAATAGCGAAGAGGAATTTGAACGCGTTAAAACATCGTCAAGTTGGTACTACAATGAGTTACCACCAGGCAGGGTCGCTTTAAAGTACAAAATACCGAAAATTTTTGACAATGCCTGAGGACATCTACGCAGTATTTCAAACCAAATGGATTTTGCATAGTCCAATTACTATATACTAATATAGCTTTGATTTGTTTTCCATTTTAAAGTGTATTCCATTTTAAAGTGCTTATGCTCCACAATTTTCAGGTTATGGTTGGTACCAGAAACAACCTGTGCTTGCATTTATTCATGTGTAAAATCTGATACAAACATGCTCTCTATTTATAGTAACTATGATATAGCCCTCCACTTGGATCTAAACGTTGTAGAAATCACAATTTACAATCAAACATATATGGGTCTGAAGTCAGGATTCTACTCAAACTTTGATCAACAGATCTCAAATTTGTTGGTGTGCAATATTCATTTCGCTAGGAATAAGATTCGTCGTATTTGTAGATTATCTGAGATATTGTTGATTAACAGATAGCCTAGGTGTGTGTCCAGTGCAACAACCAATGAAAATGAAAGGAAGTTGGACTGGCATGGGATGGGAACATTTTATGCTGATCCATACAAATTCTTTCACGTGAATTAACAGTTGAAGGACTGGCTTATCTTCACTATTTGACTGAACCGTCGTTTAGTCTCTTTTAACACTCTGATCACGTGACATTTCAAATCCCGATGTTTACACGAATGTAAAGTGAGGTCAAAGGTCGAAAAACTTTAGTAACCTCATCGTTAAATCAATGTATGACAGTCCGGTTCCATTAATTCGCTTTACCGTGAAATATCCATACACCAGTACACAGTTTCTAAAATATGAGGTAATGACGCCGGATGGTTTAGATTCTGTCCTCGCCTCACATGATTCATCCGATATATCTATGTAACGTTTTATCTCTATCTACTTATTCGACTTCTCAATAATTTCAGAGAAACAACGACATCTTATTCATGTCAAAATATCATAAATTTGATACAAATCCTGACCTAAATTAGGACACTGAAACTAGTCAATCTTTGAGACTCTTGACTTAAATACTACAGGGCTATAAGGCATGAGTATAACGGAATTGTAAAAAACTTGCTATTAATAAATTTATGATTATAGCACTAGTGGAACTAATTTGGAATAATTGGATAGTGAAGTGATCTCGGTTTTAATTGCAAACGTAAGCTCATCTGTTTTTTCTTTTTAGTTATACACTTGTTTTTATGAGTAATTTGTGATGTTACAAGATTCAGCTACAGGACACCTAACACTTCTGTGAAATTTGAAAAATATGAAGATCCAATTATCCCAAATAAGTTCCAATCATGTGTTATAAATATTGTAGACAAAACTCATATTTCTGTCATTATTGTCGAGTGCCGCTAACTGATTAATTTCATCAATTTCACAAAATCATCATAAGCCGTGTTTTGAAGGCAGATATACTGATTTTACGTATTTTAGAGCTTGACCTCAATTTTGGAGGTGAAAGTTTAGCTGTTTTGTAACTGCCCTGCAATATAGAAATAACGGGCGACGCGCTGACCATTAACGTTTATTTGTGGGCAAGGGCGAGAGGAAAGCAAAAATTAATGGGCGAGGCTTGCCGAGCCCGTTAATTTGGCTTTCCTCTCGCCCGCGCCCACAAATAAACGTTAATGGTCAGCGCGGAGTCTGTTATTTCCATTATATTATCAACGAACACCGAAAAACCGTCAAAATTTACGAAAATTTCCCGTGCGAACGACAGCGGGGCCCCACAACCTGACAGAGAGTAGTGCGCGCGCTGTAAATATTTTGCAAATCCGGAGATTTTTTTGAAAAAAGCGTTTTAACTTGGCCCACAAATGCTCCATTTTATTTTGTGGTTGATTATGAATTTTGTACAAATCACAATTTTCGTTTTAGCTGTAAAGTTACCGTGTTTACGATATTATTCATATTCACGGGCATGAAAACAAACCATTACTGTGTATTTGTGGGCAGTCACGTGGTTCAGCTCGACCAATCAAAACGCGATGGACAGGGCATGGTAATATAATTGGCAATAATATGCCCTCCCTCTGAATTATGATGTCCACTGCCCTCTGGTATCTATCTGTTCTGTGTACTTGCAAAAGTATGAAACTGCACTGCAATGCAAATTGTGAAATAATTCACACTTCAAGGAATCCCATACTGAGAAAATAACTATGGAGTCAGTCATCTTTTGTGACGGATGCCACTCAATGCTTGAAAAGCATAGAGAATTATCTGATGAACTTTGACACGGGTAAGCAATGTGTCACAACAACACATAACCGAACTCTATTGACAAGGTTAAAGTCACTTACTGTGCAAACGGATGGTTTTAGATTTCATGTTATTCATCAATGGCTAAAACACTATCATTACCGAATTGAGCAAAATAATTACATTTTCATAAGAAAACCTGTAATTGAGGCTGTTATCAACTACTGTCTGATATGTCTGCATAAAGTAATTCTTTTAAGGAAAAAATACTGTTGGAAGGAAGTGATGTAGAAGGTTGGCTGAACACCCAATGAGACATTCCAGCAGTGTGGTCGTGTCTGACATGTCATGTAATTCAATACTGTTAATCAGAAACCAGTGAAGCCAAAAGTAACTGCTGATGTGCAGCGTGTTCAGAAGGTTACATGTGATTGGTCGATTGTCACTATTCACAGCAACTTAGGGAGTCTTTTTGAATTATTCTATTATAAAGGTAAGATTCAGCCACCCAATTGGATGTCAGCTTCCGAGACGCTGCAAATCAGCCCAAAAATAACGAGTCAAGACCAGCTGGTGATTAGATGACAATTGCTCCTTGCTGATAAACACACCTATCTCCTTTTTGCTTACAGCATTAACATATGCCCGTGTACAATATGAAAATGAAGAAATATTTTTAGATATTACTGATATATTACTACGATATACGGTCAATAGCAAAATCTCTACCGAGAATGGATAAACTACATTCTGTGTATTTGTGTAGGTTAGGCATGAAGGGAATTATCAATGAGAAGATGCAGTGACATTGAATGATTTGTTTGTGAAGTTTGTATGCATCAGAATGTTGGCAAAAATTGGTCGTTGGTTTTCTTAATGTGCAGTTTTGAGAGGCATCGTTTCTTTGATCTCAAACATTTACATAATGTATTGCTGCTACATTTAAACAATTCTAAGTATCAGAAAAAAAGATTTCTGGGAGAATCATTTGCCAGACTGAAAACAACTGTGCCAGCACTGGAAGGTTTACAAATTATTACAATCGTAGAGGGCTATTTGCTTTCTAAATTTTGCTGATATTATTGCAATACTTAATGCAGATTGGCTCTGGTTTTCGTCAGGTGTGAAAATGTGACCATACAAATATGCAGATATATAGTGATATGAACTAACACTGAAATACAGGATTTCATATTTTTATTCAACATTATTGATGTCAAAATTAGGCAGACACAGGATAAACATACCAGATATTCATGGTTCTCAAAATAAAAATTCTTTTCTTAAAATTGTGTTGCCATACATTTAAATTTCACTTATTGTGTATTACAACTGTCAAGAACCTGCAAATCAAATTCGGACGAACTCCAGTGCTCAGTTTTTGAGAAATAGTCTTCACCTACAATGGCAAAAAGTGACAAAATTCACTGAGGGTAGAAAATCAGAAATCTTGCAATAGAGCGGGAAATGATTACATCATTTTCCCCTCAGATACCAACAAACCAAATATCAAATGTCAGATGACTGGTTGTTCCAGAATGTTTGATTTTGACCAGTTTCAGTTTCCAGCGTCACTTGCACATTGTTAGGAATTCTCATTTTCATTTGAACCAAACTCCATCCATGATTCTGGATGTATCTTCAAACCAAATACTGCACATTTATACATGAAATGATTGTCAAGTTTTGATTTTACAGTCATACATACATCACACACAAATATACATACATACATACATACATGTATAGATACATACATGGATACATCCATCCATACATTCCCACCATACATACATACATTCATACATACATGTCTATCTACCTATCCATACCTAAATACATAAATACATACATGGATACATAAATACATACATACCTACCTACCTACCTACCTACCCATGCCTACATACTTGTACATACATACATACATACATACATACATACATACATACATACATACATACATACATACATACATACTTACATACTTACATACAACATACATACATACATACATACATACATACATACATACAATACACTTGCAAGGACATTGATTATGAATTGTAGGACACTGATCACAGTTCTTGTCTGGATTTCAATGAAAGACAGTGGAAAGTTACTATTGCAAGAGATGTAGTAGCGGACTGTACAGTGAACTTTGGAAACATGTTACCAGTAATTTTGTAATGGAACACAGAGACAAATTAGGAAAATTTGTGAAAAAGTGTGAAAATACATAGTTCAGTAAAGTTTGCTGCAAATAAATTCATGGACCAAAACAATTCTTTATCTCAATATATAGTTAATCATCCAATCCTTTCTGAAAGATCAAAAATACAGCCTTAAAGGCTCCATACAAAGCCATAATTCCAGTCTCACTGTATATTGTCTTGCAAGGAACGATTTCATGCAGTATATAGGATTGTTGAAGTGGGTTTGTGATGGGGCATGCCGACATCTGAGTCAGGGTACCTCTGGCTATGTGATATCTGATGAGGTGGATGTGAAACTCTTCCATTAGTTCATTACCCTGTGTCTGATTGACAACACACGCTGATAACTGGTACACAGTCTGAAAATATTCATTGCCAAACGGACTGACACCAGCAACAGACAAAGCTTCACATGCCATCTTCGGAAGACCAAAAGAGTTTTTTTGTCCACAACTGGATGTACTCTGAAAACAATTGACCGGAAATAAATATTTATATGAAGTATTTATTGCAATTACTCAGTGGCAATGCATCAGATTGATTTATTTTTAAATTTTTTGTGGAAATTAAACTTTATAGTGGCTACAATCTTAGTCACATGACCGCACATATAAAAATTATCTTCTGTCAACAATGGTGAGCATATGAAAGTTAAAGCCACTAGTCTAAGGCTAGTAACCCCTCCCCCCCCCCCCCCCCCAAAAAAAAAAATCTGGTCATGACCAAGAAACCACTATTCACCATGGACTATCATGAATGACATCAATTTCAAGTGCATTATGAACTACAATACACATTTAATAACTGGATATTATAGTACATGTATGATATTACTGTTTGTATGTTCAGAATGTGTTTGGCATTGACCCCAGCAATAGCAGTCAAGAGGTTCATGACATCTCAGATTATTTACGTCTAAGAAAAAGACAATCAGCAACATCTTGAAGTGGCAGAGTTCAAGTCAGGGCAAAAAAGAAATCATCCTAACTGAGTGAAAATATAAGTTTTTCTTTCATAAAATCTGGCCTTACTTTAAATGAGTTTTTTTTACTACAAGACATCAAAACACCACCAAGTCTTTACGATTAAGTTACATGGGCCATTGTATTACCATGCCCTGGCTGTCGCATTTTGATTGGTTGATCTGAACCACGTGACTGACCACAAATACACAGTAATGGTCTGTTTGCATGCCCGTGAAAATGAATAATAAGATTAACAACTCAAAGTATCGTAACTTTACAGTTCAAACGTAAATCATAATCAATCACAAAATAAAATGGAGCACTGGTAGGTCAAGTTGAGATACTTATTTCTGAAAACATCTCCGGATTTGCCAATTTTTACAGCGCGCGTGACACTTTGTCGCGTATTGCTCAGTTCTGGGGCCCAGTTGTCGTTCGCTCCTGAAATTTTCACAAATTTTGACTGTTTTCTTCGGTTCGTTGATAATATAATGGAAATAGCAGACTCCGCTCTGACCACTAACGTTTATTTATGGGCGCGGGCTCGAGGAAAGCCAAATTAACGGGCTTGGCAAGCCTCGCCAGTTAATTTTTGGCTTTCCTCTCGCCCTTGCCCATAAATACACATTAATGGTCAGCGCGTCGCCCGTTAATTCTATAATAGCTGTAACTTTTGATGATGTTTTCCGGTATTTTTGGTTTTTCTTCTGTTGCAAGTGTTCTACTCCCCAAACAACACAGCATCTATGCGTGTAAAATGCACTGTTATTGTCTACATTTGAAGTCTACTCTGGACCAGAATTCACTTGTCAGCAATAACAATGCACTTCACACATGTACAGGCCGAGTTGACAAGCTGAATACTGTGTATCTCAATTTTCTTGAGGGAGTAGAACAAGAAATTATGGTAGACATTTTGAACAAAAACTCTGAACAAATTATCAAAAGTTGAAGCCACTGGCCCTTTAATGGTTGCACACTCACTTGGGTTGAAGTAATGACTTGTAACAGAGCAGATCTGTGACTAGTAACTTCAATGCTACTTTCAACAGCTATGCTGTCACCACATACCACTATGTCACGTCTGGTAGACTCCCGAACCCTGTAATGTTACGAAAATACATGTAGAAAAGCCTCAGATTTCTTGATACACAGTTCAGGTTATGTGAAGCCTTGGTGTTCAAGGTGTGTATAGCTGAGGATAGAATTTTATATTTTTTTCTATCACATTCAACCAATAAGTGATAGAAAATGAGACAACATTAAGCTCTTCTACAACGTTAGTATGTAATATCAGCGCAGACACCTACATTGTTGACAAAACTTCCATATACTAATATTCTACAAATGAGTTTTGATTTTTGAGGGAGAACAAACTAACTTGAAAGCACAGTTGTAAGAGAGAGGAGCTGACGTACACAGGCCCTGAAGAAGCAGCCATGCTGAAACAGTTATATTTCAATATTTTTCTCATTGTGTGAAAAGTCATTGGAGGCTGACTCTCATTATGTGGCTGTTACACATGGGAACAAGACAGCCAGGAGAAGTTAAGGTACTAAATGATGACAGTGATAATGACAGTGATGATGACAGTGATGATGACAGTGATGATGTCAGTGATGATGTCAGTGATGATATCAGTGATGATGTCAGTGATGATGTCAGTGATGATACAGTGATGATGACAGTGATGATGTCAGTGATGATGTCAGTGATGATGACAGTGGTGATGTCAGTGATGATGTCAGTGATGATGACAGTGATGATGATGTCAGTGATGATGACAGTGATGATGTCAGTGATGATGTCAGTGATGATGACAGTGATGATGTCAGTGATGATGTCAGTGGTGATGACAGTGGTGATGACAGTGATGATGACAGTGATGATGATAGTGATGATGATGTCAGTGATGATGACAGTGATGATGTCAGTGATGATGACAGTGATGATGTCAGTGATGATGTCAGTGATGATGACAGTGATGATGTCAGTGATGATGACAGTGATGATGACAGTGATGATGTCAGTGATGATGTCAGTGATGATGACAGTGATGATGTCAGTGATGATGTCAGTGATGATGTCAGTGATGATGACAGTGATGATGTCAGTGATGATGTCAGTGATGATGTCAGTGATGATGTCAGTGATGATGTCAGTGATGATGTCAGTGATGATGACAGTGATGATGTCAGTGATGATGTCAGTGATGATGACAGTGATGTCAGTGATGATGACAGTGATGATGACAGTGATGATGTCAGTGATGATGACAGTGATGATGTCAGTGATGATGTCAGTGAGGACGAGTGATCGTCACAGCAATGAAGATAGTGATGATGTAAGTGATGACGGTGATAACATAAGTGATGACAGTGATATTGACAGCTAGGATGAGTGATGGTGACAGTGATGGTGACAGTGAAGTTACACTGTCACTGGCTGCCAGCTGTCCTTAGATTCACAAAGTCAAGGACACTTCATTTGTTATGAAGGACAATGGTTAAGAAATATTTAATTTACTTCCTATTAAAAAGCTAATTTTCTGGAAACATTTTCATCTATATAATGTATTGTTTTTTGCATTTTTGATTTTTCATAAAATCTGAATACGTATTACTCAAAGAAGAGTGATTATTTTGCTGACGCAGATTGAAATGTCAAAAGTAGCAAATATGAAGAACTGTAAGTTGAAGTTCAAACTTTATTTTCAAACGGTGATTTCACTGAACCAATTTTCCACTCTCTATCGTGTTACATTGATGTGTAAGGTGCCGTAATTGTCACTTTAACCCTTTGCACCCTGACCCCCTGGTGACCTATGACATCATACGGACAGGGTTCAAGGGGTTAATCTCTTACAGACAAAATATTCATCCATGGTGATCTAGAAAGATTGTGATGAGACACCATCGATTAAACATTCATACGGGATGAAAGTGCAAGAGTGAAAATCAGGGGCCCCCCAAAAAAAAACTGTATCAGACCATGTGCAGTCCTGCCACACAGCTATGTGTCTGCGTCAGCAGAGAGTACAGGGCTGTAATAGTGCTACATTACTGTGTATACTTTTGTTTGCCGTGCACTGTGTTATGCGTACCATTCATGGCCACAAGTATGTTGTGTGACGGGGGCTGAATGTTTTATTTTTATCATTATCTGTGTAACATGACTGTTCACAGTTCTGTTCACACTGAAATAGGACAAGTGTGTGAAATTTTGGCAGGTGTTTTCACAATCATATGTGTCACTTGATAAGAGAATACGTCACTTGATGGTGAGTTGACAGAAAGAGATTATGAAAACTCAGCTGAGAAAGATGTTTGTGGTGAATCAAAGCCAAGCAGTCTTGGCGCATATTGGTCGTGGGGCTAATAGCTGCATGACCATTGTTATTCCGTGGGGGTAAAAAAGTTCTCGTCTACCTCCATGGTTAGTCACTCACTATGATCATGGAGCCAGGAGTGGAGCTAGTACCTCCATGAAAAGAGATAAAAGAACCTCCATGCTTCATGCTATACCGGTACTACAAGCATCATTTTGGTCATTACATGCTCGCTGTGTTTCAATGTCCTTACAAACGGATTTGCTAGATCTGTGTAGTTTTCCCTGTTTGATGAACGTTATCATTTTATTTGAAGGGAAATCTGTGAAAGCAACGATTTTGTCTTGCTTTATTCAGAATCGTAACTGTCTTACAAAGAGTAATCTTAATTCACCACATGCTGGGGTTGTCAACCTGATTTACGGTCATGCCCCAGATTTCCAATCTGTAAAGTGTGTGTGTAAACAAGAAAAGTAAACTCATTAATTTAAATAGACATTGTGGGTATGGCCTATTTGCCCCAAATAGGCCATACCCACAACATCTAAATCTGTGTTTGGAAAAGTTGTCATGTGTCTGACTTAGATTTTTTTGAAAAGTTCCTTTGTGCCAAATATTTGACGATATTTTCAATGATACACTATATTCAGAGCCATGCACAAATTGTTATACAATCTTATCAGAAATAATGATAAATTCCTTTGTCCAACAAGAAGATATCTCTTTTAACAACAAAATTACCATTATGGTATGCAAAATGTGCAACATTATTTCTCAATGTTCAAACAGGCATGTGTTTTTGTCCAAAATGAGAAGCCTTGGTGCATGTATGTATATTCTGCAAGATGAGCGCCCTCTCTTGACCAACTTGAACTATGCTGGCCCAAAGTAAGTCACAAATGTGGAAACTGATGCAGCTACAAATGCCAGGTTACTTGTACTTTTGTCCTTTAAATGATCACAAGGAGGCCATTTTTGTCATTTAAAGTGTCTGGCACCATTAATAACAATCGCTAACCTTTCACAGACAACAGACTTTTGCAAAATGCTGACATGTGTAAGGATCAAGTGTGAACTAGAAAGCATTTGCAAGCAAAAGCGAAGTTCCAGAGACCAGAGCAGCGGAAGAAACAAGAGAATGTGTGACAAAGATAGGTGCAGAATGAAAGAGTGCTTTGGATTTTAATATTCAAGCACGTACCTATAGTTAGGGCTGATAGCAGTAAACACCATAATACAACTAAAAGCAAGGCAGTCCGGGGAATTACAGTACACAGATTACAAATGCCTACATGTACGGTAAAAACGCAACAGATACATACGGGGGCGACAACGCACGGAAATGTATATCAGACGACATTCTCGCGAGCCAGAGCAATAATTTTCGCTCCGCTGACCTACGCAAAAATCAAATGCTTGACGGGTAGCGCTGAGTTGTTGCCGTAAAGAGGCGCGTGGTTTACGACGATGATCAGATGACAGGAAACATCGGACCTAGGCCGTTGAAATTGAAAACCGAGGCCACATGCATTTTCATTTGATTAAAAGCACAGACTAAAACAATTTTCATTGCTATGTCGCTGTTTTCACAAGATACTGACCGTTTGATCTTGGAAAGTTGAGTTGCTTTTACGTGCAGCCAACATATGCCGGTGCTATGACAGACAGTTAGCAGTTGACTATGAATGCCTAGCTCTGCATGGCAGGGCTATGTCACCGGCGTTAAACGGCCTCGCAGACTGATATAGGAAAAACCGCTGGTGGCTCCTCAGAAATACGGCCGGCAGTTTCTCCGCCAAAACAGCCGATTTTGAATCCAAATTTTGCATTGATCTTCGTTTTCGAGCACACCCACCTCGCCTAGGTACACGATGTGCCCAGCCGCGCTTGTAAACTTACGGAAAGCCTACTTTTCTCTCTCTATGCGAGCGAAGCGATCGTACCGCCGCCATTGTTATCTCATTAGCATTCGGGCGAAACAGTATAGCCACGTACGGCGAGTATTTAGAGAAAAATAAAATCAAAAAGCAACAAAAAACAAAGCGTAAGAAAGCTAGAATTATTAATAGCTGAACGCAATATGATAGTTGAGCAATGCAAAATAAAAAATAAATAAATAAACACACAAGAAATGCCCCTAAAACCCGTCCGAGCTGAGCGATGACGTCATAAGCGTGTCGCAATGCATTCTGGGTAATTAAGGTAAAATTTGTGTATAGCATGTTCTATGATAGTAATACCGGAAATAGAGAAAGAAAGAAAGAAAGAAAGAAAGAAAGAAAGAAAGAAGGAAAGAAAGAAGGAAAGTGAGCAAAAACTAACAGTTCCAGAGCTGGTCTCTGGAACTAATTACAATGCATGCTTGTAATTTACCAAAGTTGAACACGTTAAGGTAGTGTGCACCTCTCAAGTAAAAGACTTAAACTTTTGCTCAAACTTCTCTGGATGAAACTTTCAAACATTCTCTTACAAAATCAATGATAAAAATTGGGGGTCACCATGCAAAGTTTGGAACTAGCGAAACAAGTTTCGGTTAAGGCAAGGACTCGGGTTTCAGGTACCATGCAAGTTAATGCAGTCGTCCCCTAATGCAAAGTGTGACCACAGAACATTGTTCAAACATTGGCAATTAATGCACAACTTAGATTTTAACAACTAATAATGTACAAGTTGCAACTTGAATATGGCCCACCGTAATCTGCGTGCAGAGCTTGAATGTAACAAATTAAATCTATCACCAAAGGATTAAACAGTGACATTTTCAAAGACAATATGGTTTATTATATTATAGTTTTGTCAATACAAGTTAATTTTGTGATGTCATCTCGCTAGAAGATTACTGATAATATATCACCTATCCAGTATCATGGCCCAAGATGTTTTCTACAAATTCACTGACATTGCCAAAACTATACGATAATTATAGCAATATCAAATGTACCCCCTCCCAGCCCATAATGGACGCATGCGAACTTTGAACTCCATAATGTATTCAGCTTCACCTCGTATATTATGTCAAGCAAAGTTTGCATTTGTCCTTTTGGTACCAGGAGGGGGTATATTATTGCATACAAAACAGAAATTCAAGACCTACGGTTTGATTCGTAAAATGCAAAACAGATATAACTATCGGGAATTTAAAGTGAGAATGACCAACCTGACTCTTATTGGACACTGAGTTTCGTGAGAAGCTGACCGTATGAGTGAAAGCAGCAAATCATCCAACACACATCTGGTCAGTCTCCCATTGGTGGCGTCTTTACACACTTCTATCCATGTCATCAACGTAGACACATGGACCGCATCAGGGGCTGTGTCATCATTTTTCCATTCCTGGAACGGAGTGATTTCATTACCACTTCGATTTATTTCATCAACTTTGGGAAAGGAATCAAAATGTAAGCTATAGTGATTTATAGTATCTGTAGTTATGAGGTTATCGTTAAAATTTAGAAAAGCTTTCTCTTACAAATTTCACACCCTCAAACCCCATTTCCAAGTATAGAGGTCAACCTCATCATTTTCGTTAGAAGCTAGCAGCCGGTGAAATCGGTCGGAAACAGAATCTTTGTCAGCTTGGATTAAGGAGAAATACTGTACTTATGAACAGCACTGCTTCGTATAGTCCAGAGGTGATCATATACAGTAGATGTTTATGCTCGACAACCATGTAAATCTTTAATCTGTTGTCGACAATGTCCATCTCTGTGAGGTTGGGGTACTCCACATCAAATACAACATGTCAGTATTTGCTGAAAGGTTCTGGTCTTTTGTAAACATTCAACAATAAGTACAGAATGTAGCAAAAATGATGATTGAATGATTAGATTTCAAATCTACAGATCTGTTTACAAATTTCCTCTACAGCAAAACATATCCTTTTAATTTGTGGAGAAAGTGAAGACAAATTTTTACACCTTTACTGAACATTAATGAGAAGCTCTGCTGCAACAAGTCCCACATTACGACTCTTGAACTCAACCGTATACCAAGGAAACCTGACTACAATATGCAAAGAGTTATACCATGTTAAAAAACATTACAATTTTGTAAAAGATGCTGCACCAGAATTACAAGAAACCTGTAACTTCACATTATTGTTTGAACAACATCTGATAAATACCTACAAGTATTTTGAAAAGCTTCACCCTAGCTTACATTGTTATGTTTATTATTTGGGTTTTTATTTCTCCCATATTAGTGAGTGGAAGCAGAATCTCGAATCAAACCAGGATGCGGCAGCTTCTCATCAAATGTCATGACATCATCAAAAGTTGTGTACAACTACTGGCAAATGTCATGACATCATCAAAAGTTGTGTACAGCTACTGGTCCTTTAAGCATAAAATCACGGCAGGAGAAGGCTATACTGCATTGCCAACAAGTGACTGAGAGTTCCCTGCTCTTTGATATTGCACACACATATCTCTAAAATATTGCCTGAAATTATATTTACTACATATTTAAGGTATATGATGAAACCTTTATGGTACCCAATACAAGGTTTGCAGACCTCTGTCACACAGCGTAGAGGCCCTGACATGCTCAGTCCCTCCTGCGGCACAACCTCAGACCACAAATCCATATCAGTGTCATAAAGATTATAGGTACTGTTACCTCACGACCTCATTGCTACATAAATCATTATGACATCATTGCTACCTACATTGTGACGTCATTGCTACATACATTGTGATGTCATTGCTACATAAACGAAGATGTCATTGCTACATAAAACCTGACGTCATTGCTACATAAACCATGATGTTATTGCTTCATACATCATGTCTTTGCTACATACATTGTGATGTCATTGCTACATACCGGGTACATTGTGATGTCATTGCTACATACCAGGCACATTGTGATGTCATTGCTACATACCGGGTACATTGTGATGTCATTGCTACATACCGGGTACATTGTGATGTCATTGCTACATACCAGGTACATTGTGATGTCATTGCTACATACCGGGTACATTGTGATGTCATTGCTACATACCAGGTACATTGTGATGTCATTGCTACATACCGGGTACATTGTGATGTCATTGCTACATACCAGGTACATTGTGATGTCATTGCTACATACCGGGTACATTGTGATGTCATTGCTACATACTGTACATCATGACAACATTGCTGCATACATCACAAAATCATTGCAACTAATATGCCTAGACACAAGTCATTGCACCACAGTAACTTTCCGGGAGACTGGTCTTCCAATGTTTGTAGGTCAGTTTGGAGAGATTACAAACACTGATCTGTAATTCCATGGTATACAACATTACTTACTGTCACTGCTTTTAGCAGAGTGTTTTCAGAATCACATTTGACATCATAGTTTGATGTGAATGACGCCAGGAAAGTCAGGAATTGGTCTCTTTGTAATTGATCTGAAAATAGAAAAATAGTTCAAGAGTGCACATGAAAAGTTGATACTATAAATGTAGATGTTTTAAACATGCAGCAAACATCTATAGAAAGTAATGAAGAATCTCGCTGACATAGAAGAAATCATAAGCATTAGATTTTAACTGTTAGTGAACACAGACTCCCATAACATTATTTCAAAACATATTTTGGATTATGAGTGCCTTTTCAAATGTAAGGATAAAGTCATTACATGGTGATCAGGAGTGGGAGAAATCTGAATCTGAATCTGAATCTGAATCGGTGGACATGACACAGCTAAGGCTGTTGACAGTGGTACATGATTGTTGGATCATACGCACTTAAAATTATGCCTTGAATAAATTCGTCCACTGACAAACAAACGTGTTTGACATCACACCATTCGTTTATTGGACAAATCAGTTATACTGAGGCATGACACTGATATAATATTAATAACCAAAAGCTACGGTTTCCATGGGTTTTTTTATCTCAGCACTAATTTTATGGAATCAACTTCACATTAAAAAGTCAAATTTTGAATGTCAAATCAATTCTTTTAAACATTGTATAAAGTCTTACCCTTACAAGAATTATGACAAAGAGTAAATGTAGTTTTTATTTTGTCTGACACATGTTAATTTTTTTCCCTTGCGTATGATTTTTGGCCTTGTAAAGAGCAATCATATGTGGTGCAGTTTAGTTTTAAGAAATAAAATATAACACAATAAAAATTCTATTATGTTGGCTTAAATAATATATAAAATACGACTTGTCTGTAACTGTATTGTGTGCAGCATAATTAATGCGAAAAACTTAGAATGAAGGTACAGTCACTGTGATTTCTTCACAATGATGTCATGCATATCTACTAGGGTATATATGTTTAAAAATTCCACCAAAAACAAGTAAATGTGCAAGAAATGTTCTACAGGGTCTTGTGGGATTGTGTCCCGTTGGTTTCCTGTAGGACATTATTCTCTGGGCTGTGACCTCATTACTGCACTAGACTGAGTGAAGGTGTGTGTCCCTTGTCTCTGTCTCATCACTACTCAACAGACTGACACTGTAACAGCAGTGTAATGCTACATACACACAATACATACCATTGTCCATGAATGAATTGATAGATGAATGGATGTATGCATGAATGAATGGAATGGCTGGATGGATGGATGGATGGATGGATGGATGGATCGATGGATGGATGAATGGATGGATGGATGGATGGATGGATGGATGGATGGATGGATGAATGGATGGATGGATGAATGAATGGATGGATGGATGGATGGATGGATGGATGGATGGGTGGGTGGGTGGGTGGATGGATGGATAGATGGCTGGATGGACGGATGAATGAATGGATGGAAGGAATGGATGGAGGGATTGATGAAAAAAATGAATGAATGCATAAACGGATGAATGAACAAACTGATGAATGGATGGATGGATTATTGGATGAATGAATGAGTGAATGAATGAATGAAAACACAAACGAATGAACTAAATCGTACTTACCACGGACTTTATGTTCCACAATGTAGGGAATGTTGGCCCCTCCCCTCGCTGCACATTCCAAACCAATTGGAATCAAGGCATCAGTTGTTTTCACTTCACTGTCAGTGTTGTGGTTGCTGATAATTCTCATGAGGTCACGTTCACTTGAAGACAGCCATTTGCACACTACGCTCGGCATGTCGACTGTGTAGAAATACTGATCACAAAGCAGCTTAGGCATATCAAACCGGTGTTCTTGAAACCGCAGTCTATCAATGTGCTGCTTTTTCCATTCACAGGATGGCGGATACGTAATGTGTTGGTGAGATGAAACACACTGGACCGATTGGCACTGACCGATTTGATATGCTTGGCATTCGCGTCGTCGAGACGTTCCAGTCAGTGATGCACCTCCACTTCCGTTGCATGGGCACGATGCATCTACCCTGTTTTCATCGTCCTCTCCTCCGCATGCATCAAGTTCGTTGTCACATGACATTGTCCGACACTACGTATACACACACTATGCGACGGCGCGCCAACATCACGGTCGTTCAGTTTCAGAGAACCATGAGAAGGTACACATGATGCGTAAAGACTTTGGTCAAGACTGACACTGACAGCCCGCCACCACCGGTGAAATTCGAAAGTTTTTGTAGATTTTGATTTCCGTTCACTCTGTAGAGGGCGTAGTATATGACGCTTTAAATACATGTACAGGGTTGTTTGTTTTTTCAAATTTTTGAACATGCTCTCTTTTCCAAATGTGAGCATAAAATTTCAACATGGAAGACGTGTGAATACAGTATTTTGAAAGAGCTAAGGTTGTATGTCACACTGTCCCTTTGCCATAAGGCTTTACCCACATTGGAGAAAGACTTTCATTTTATTTCGTATATTGCAACTTCTTATTCTACTCCCCAAAGAATGTTGAAACACCCACTATTTAGCTAGTCAACTTAGCGTTTGTATGTGTAAAATGCACTCTTATTGTTTATATTTGAATTCTAGTTCAGACCAGAAGTCACTTGTCAACAATATCAGTGCAGTTTACGCATGTACAGGCTGGCTTGACAAGCTGAATACTGTGTATCTCAACATGCCTTGGGGAGTAGAACCAGGAATTAGGGTTGACATTCAAAACAAAAATGGTGAAAAAATTATCAAAAGTTGTCATTACTGGCTCTTTAACATTCAGTTTGGTTTTAATCTCAATCCGTTGGCTGCAGTTCTCTCTGCAGTAGCAATGACATCAATTCTAATATACCCCATTACAGTTATGATCATCTAGTCTTTCTCTAATGTGGGTAAAGCCTTATGGTAAGAGGACATTAGCTCGAACTTTTGTAATTTTTTTCATGAATTTTATTCTGTACCTGAGTCACAGAAATGCCAGGAGTTTGGTTTGTCATGTCTCAATCCAATTTGTCGTCTGTGGCAAACGTTGTACCGCCCAGAACAAAATGATTATGTGCCTTGAAAGTGAAAGACTTCAACTTTTGCTCAAACTTTCCTCAAGGAATCTTTCAACCATTCTGTTACCCAATCAACAATAAAATCGGGGTCACTGTGCAAAGTTTTGAACAAATTGCCCAACAGCATTTTGCAATATTTGAAATTCAAAATGGCCGCCATTTCCGTATTAACTCTAGGGGGGATTAAATTTTGGATTTTCGAAAAACTAAGACGGTGAAAGGTTTTCTTTCTCCAGGAGTTTTAAAATGAGCCCCCCCCCCCCTCCAAAAGTGGTAGATCAGAAAAGAACTGTAGAAATTTGAGAGTCCGACTATCTGTCCCCGAGGAGCGTCCTACGTTAACCTTGTCCTCATGACTGATATAAAACGGATTTGTCACGACAGTGCTGGTACGTTTTGAAGGGTTCCTCATCACAGCAACAAAAGTTAAATGTCTGACAATGAATAAATTTTGCAAGAGTACTGTAAGTTTAATGTATTGCTAGATAAAGCTAAAAACATTGTATGTGGAAACAGGAAAAAGAGCTTCTGTCGGAAGCTCTTATTCTCTATTTTACTTCAATGGAGTGTAACCTACAAAAAGTTGGCAAAATCACGCACAACTTCAAAAAATACAAAACAAAAATTTAGTGTCGGGAAGTTTTAAATGGCATACGGGAAATACTCAATACGGGAAATTGTCAATTCTTGTGTAGTAAAATGTGGATTTTAATGATGGAGTACAAAGTTGGCTATGTCAATTTGTTGATCAATAACCTTTTTCATTGCATAGCCATCTGAAATGTGGAAGAATGATTGAAAGGGAATTCTAGACAAGTCAGCACTTTGTAAGAGGAGAGTGAAGAGACGTTGGAAAGATAAAATGCAGAAATATTCATCGACCTCGAAATAAGTAACTCGCAATATTTAGTCATGACGTTGACAACAGCGTCTGTCACAGCCAACCTAGAGTTCCGATGAAAAATGTGTGTTTCTTTCCACAGGCTCTCAAGAAATAGGGTAGGTCGGTTGAGATTTTCTTTTTCATTTCTTATTTTTATTTCACTACAATCAACCCCCTCCCCCCCCCCAAATAATAAAATGGGTACAAAGTCTAGTATCGAAAGGGTTTTTTAAAAGGGCATGTCGGGTTACCGAAAAAAAAAAAACAATTTGCCCGTAGTAGTACTCGGGTTAGATAGGGTCAACTGAAACCAGAAATCCCTGCAATCCAGTTTGTTTACCCAGAATGCATTAAAGGTATACTGTCACTGGTAATCTAAATGTGCCCATATATGGTCAAAGGGGCGTTCCTTGGTATTCAAAATGCCCATGTGAGGGCGCTGTTTTTGAAAAGCGGCCACCCGCATAAAATCTGTGATTGGTTAGATTTTCTCTTTCCATGGTAACTGTGGCAAAATTGGAACAGGTGACAGTATACCTTTAATATTATTAATCTCACAAGTACATTAGTGCTGCCATGTCCTTATGCCGCTACTATCTTTAAAATGGAAACTCCACTGGTCTAAAGCCAAAACATGTTTTCCCGGAGAGTGTATAAATGAATTTTTTTCACCTGCTACAAAGTATATTTCGACTCTGTCGGCAAACTTAACCCTTTGAGCGCTAAAGTCAATTTTTGTCACCTTTAGGAAATATACTGCAGTAATTTCTTTAAAGATTTTTGTCAAAATTTGATAACAAACTGTACCCAATGAAATGTGACGTCCATTTGGTCCAAAATTATCAAAAAAATTACAGAAAAATTCATAAAAAATTGGTAATAATGTTGCACGTAAATTTTTGTGGGAACAAACTCAGTCAAACTGACATTGTTCTCAAGGATGACAGTAGTCACACGAACATTGCGACCGAGTGAGAAGATTTACATGATTTTAGTTTTGTCAGCTCATATTTTACTCTACAGCTCTGCATTGATACTAGAGTGAACGAATCTTTCACGTTCGAAATGGTAAAGGACTCATTTTAAACTTGTTAAGAAATGTTGCTCTAAACTAGAAAGAAGCCGCATAATTCAAAATAGCCTTTGATAAAAGGACATGACTGCAAATTAAAGAATGTAAGATGGACATTGAGTGTTCTGAAGATACCAAAACATTGTCGAAACGGCAACTGTTGACTTTATCACATTAAAGAACTAAATTTTCAACCTTTTCTCATGATAACCATAAAGCATGAGGGAGCGTTTATAATGTCGCCAGGATTATGACAAGCGTTTGAATAAGTTTAAGGTAAGATTAAAGATCAAATATTTACGACCCACCTATGTTTTCCTATCAGGGCTTGCCTTCCAATTTTTGGTAAATATGCATTCTACACATATCTGACGTCACGTTGCTATTTCTGTCCTGAAACATAATAGTAGTTTCATGGTAACTCTTGCTCTCTTAGCAATCAACTTATGGTCACATCTTTAATTTTCTGTACGGATGCAAAATCAGAACAAGTTTGCCCATCACTTGCTGTTTGTACATCTTAGGGAGGGGGTCGTCCCAACTGCGACTGCGCGACTTTCTTGTTGATAAACTTGACCTCTTGCCAGAAAGTAGAGATGAATATCGAGAAAATTTGATGTAAAACAAATTCGCTGTTTGATGCATGCTCACAGTTCACCAGTTTTGTAGCTTTCCAATCACTGCAAGACTTTGCCAAATACACTTCTGTTGCTTCCCTCGTTTTTATGAAGCTTCTCCGGTCTGTACAGCCGCCGTTTTAAAATTTTGGATACGCACAAAGGATGTTGGAATATGTTGTGCGCAGCCGCAGATGGGACGACAACTCTCCCTTTAAGTTTCCGTAGTGTGTTACGTATTTAAATGGGCCTTGCCGATTGACAATTATAACTTGAACTACAGAAACTCGAAATTGCCGGGTTTTTTTTTAAGTTGAAACAAACTTCATGATCGCTCCGATGTGTTCACAAAATCGAACGTTTACAGAAGCAGTATTGCGCATGTCGACCAATCCGTGGGACCAATCGGTGAAAATGTACGAGGAAAACTCTATTGAAAACGTTCTAGCTCGTAGCCTTGCTTAACGTTATGTTATATTCATCATGGATTGTACACAATTTTGGGGGTTAAGTAAGATCTGATCCGATTGACGCGCATTGTACATGCAACGTCATATTTGAAGCTGAAAATTTACAGATGTCTGGTTCAAAATTCAAACTGCCAAAGACATATAATGTAGTAAATTGGCAAGACGTTGCGCAACTGGTGCGAAGAAGTTGTACATGTCTTTGGGCAAATTCCGTTAATTTGCGCAAACTGGAACGACCGATATGTGATACAAAAAGGAGAAATGTTAAGCCAACTTATAGCCAGCAAAGCGTTACGCATGGAGTTAAATGTAGTTTACATAATAATAAATTTTATCTCGATATTTGTCAAATTTAGGGAACTGCTTTGACTCCGAACAGTTTTTTTCTGAGAGAAGTACAAAGTTGTCAACAAGTTTCGATGACGATTATGCATCGGTTGATGACGTCATAGAGAGTTGACAAGTATGTCATATTGTTGGCAAACAAAGTGTGACGTGAAGTCCAAACTCTTCACTTTAGAAAGTTCTTGAACGCTTAAAGTACGAATCTCTCTGTGTGAAGACGTTGCCATGGCAAGCACTGCCTTCCATGAAATAAATTAGCTTTTTCTTTAAATAGTCCAAAGAAACGACCCAGAGAAGTTGTGTGCAGTGGTTTGCGATTTATGGAGGTAACTATTAAATTTAGCGTCGACTTTGGTAGATACTAAACCAACATCTATTTTCGATGTCTTCCGCTGAAGATGCGTTTTAGTTTGTCGACTGTTCTGTAAGAATGTTTCAATGCCTTGAAACTTAACAGGCATCCGAAACTTTACAAAACTGATTAAAAACTGATTAACAATGATGTAAAGCAACATCCGTTTGTTTTGTGTACTTATACATAGTTCACTAATGTCTCATTCATACAATAGATAACATTCAACGATGCAATGTCTTATGTAATCAACACTGATATGCTACAGTGTGACACTTTTATGAATAAATAGGGCACCCGGGACAGCCACTATCTGAGTATTGGACAATGGCGTGCGCCATCAACGCTTACGGACTGAAATTTTTTATTCGACCTCGACAAATGTGTAAAGTGAGACAGTGACCTCTGACATGTATTTAATCACTACAGCTAGTTGGCTGGCAGTAGTGTAAGCCAGGTCTTGGGGCACCGCAAAAACCGAGCTAACCATTAACCCGGTACTCTGTAATCTTGGACGATATTTACTGATAGACAATCTCGCCAAACGGGGCACCCTAACACCGCGTACGGCCATGTTGGAAAAACCGTGGGAAAAGCACACCAGAAAAGTTTATACTACTCGGTGACTTAACGAGGCGCGGAAGAATGCTGGTCTGTTCGGCTGGTGTGCAAGGTTCCACCGTGCATCGGAATGTCGGCCGTGATTCTGATGACGTCACAGTCATGGTGAAGGGGAAGCTAAAAAGGTTGGTGAGACACTAGACTGATTGTTCTGTATGTAACTGTGGGTGCTTAATTGGCGCTACAA
This sequence comes from Ptychodera flava, assembly GCF_041260155.1. NCBI lineage: Eukaryota > Metazoa > Hemichordata > Enteropneusta > Ptychoderidae > Ptychodera > Ptychodera flava. The sequence goes on from NW_027248363.1 coordinate 741,125, forward strand.
GTTGGTACAAAAAGTCTGTTAGTTTGTGGGTCGTCTTTTCACGTATTTTTCAGTTGAGTTCGTGTAGCATTTTACAATGATGGCTCGGAGGCCCGACAGGGTATCTCTGTCAGGTCCGCTGACACTAGTAGCTGTGGATATATACTCCAGTTGTGCGTGAAGTAATTAGACTTGAGACAATACCCCGACTTTGTCGCTGTTTTAAAAAGTTTCGTAATGCTGAAAAGGACTTAACTATTGTTCAAAATTAAGTAACTTGTTCAAAAGTGATACAATTTATGGTGGATGGGCGCTGGCTGGCAGACCGGACGTTCTATGCGTTCATTTAGCATAGATATGATATCAATGATAACCCCACTCACCGGCTAACTCAACGTCTGACCTGTTTTTCCAAATCATTTCCGGTTTTCATAACGCGCGTCCGACACCATAGTTTAATATCGCTTCGGGTATTGTTCCCAAGTGCGACCAGGCAGACTTCCATAAATGATTAGAGGACAATTTTGGGGGAGGGGGGGGGGACTTCCATGAATGATAAGAAGAGGACAAACTTTTGGGGAGGGGAGTCAATGGCTGTCAGAATTCGATGGGAAGCAAAATGACAGATGCTGAAACCCCGTAATTGATGATGGTATACAACCGTATCATCAAGGACTTTATGGCCTCATCGTTGGTTGCAGTCTATTTAGTGCTTGGAAATGCAGCGACGTCTCTCGGGACGATTTTCCAAGCATGCGTCAATTTCTGCACTTTCGCGACCCGTGACCAGATCGTTGCCTAATAATATTCTTGGCACCGCACCTACGGCGAGGGCTATATTTCGGACCATTTCACCAGTGACTACCCCCATGGAAGTAATGGCTAACGTGACCAAGGAAAAATTTAATCCCTTCGCAGGCGAGGTGGCCGGCAATGTGGGTCGAGGCTCGGTCTAATCTAAGGCTGTGCACAGACCGGCTACCATTGGTCGAACCATTGCAGCTATCCTGAATTTGAAATGAGATTGTGCCAGTATCATTTCTTGGTAAAGATACCGCTATATGTTAAATCACAGGCTAGGCGTTTATCTATTGTATAAGCATGGCCGACACATTACCAATTGCCGACACGGATTCTGTCAGAATTCGAACATCATTGACACACGATCATCCGTTATCGGCGAGATTTTGCAAACTGTTCTCTCACGTTTCTCCAAGAACAGGGCGTTTCTTTGTCACTCTCTCAGCCGGCGAAGTCCTTATGAAATGGGCGCCTTGCCTAATTGCCGAGGTCTTTAAATTGTTGAACTGTGTCATGTACAGGGCATTAGATAAATAACGTCAACGTAACACTCCCTGTTCGATATGCCCTGTTCCGTTTACTGCAGTGGAATAATTTGATAATTGGTGATTATAGTCTCTCTACTGCCCCGAGGCCGTCCTGTTCGTGAACAAAAATTCTCCCATGTCAGCCCTCTGTCATCGCTGATAATGAAAAACACGAGACTAAACTAAATGCGATCGGTACAGTTTGCGGAGCTCTGAGTGACTTTTAACACGCTCTTAGTTTCATCGAATCGGTATTTCCGCGTTTCTGTCCTTCCTGGGTGGTTTGATGTACTCCGTCAAGGAGTGGCCCCTAACCGGTGACCGTCTAGCGCGCGTCTGTGATGAACGCCACGCTCTGATTTACTACAATAATTGTCACAGCCGATTGTCCTGAGCACTGTTCATGCTGTTGATATGTCTGATATTCAATGAGTAGTTTTCACAAGTACTGAAAGGAAACGCAATGCTGAAGTGAAAGTTCACATCAGAATATTTCCGTCTCTCAGTCACGTGTCAGTTCTGTGTTCCAGTAATGCAAACTTTTCCCGGTTACCTTGAACTCTCGATTGTATAAGCAGATCGTATTCAAAGTCTCGAAGAGTCCCATGGTCGCGACTCCAAGCTCACCCCCCCCCCCCCCCCAATCAGTCAGTGAACGAGAGTGACATCGCTGATTTAATACAATTTCAAACGTCACAGAGATGCTTTATTTACAAACTTTGTTATCGTGTGCACGGTGACTGCCCTGACATCAACTTTCAACCTCTTGCAGCGTAAATCACTATGAAAGTGGAAGTTGTTTGTGCGCATGCGTCGGAGCGGATACCCTCTTTCATTATATAACTCCAAAGTGCCTCCTTTCAGGCCAACGTGTAGATACCAAGGCGTACAAAATGACTGGGTCACAATATCGCTTTGCAACGGCATTGTATAAAAATTCGCTTTAATGATTATGCCTGACGTTACAATCATTAAGGAAACGGTGTTTTCAAACAAGATTTTTGTATCTTATTTCAGGTTAATTTCACTGCGTATGTACGGCCACATTTAAACGTTAACCAAAGTGTATCTAACGACGCTGCGTATGATCCATATAATGACAATATCCTCAGTGCGCGCAGGGATATCACAACAGCAGAATGTGTTGCGGAACCGAGGAGGCCAGGTCATCCGTAATTTTAGCATTCAGACTTCAGTGTTTTTATGTGTTTTTCACTTCCCTTGAATATCTAGTATTCAGCTCTTGAGTAACTTATGACACTGGAACTAACTTCGTTTATCAGTGACGTCCTTGTACAGCGCCCTACCACATTTGCGTGATATGCAGTCAACTTGCGAGCTGGTTAGTTTACACCAGGTCTCTGGCCACAGGCATTCGACTCAATGCAAGCAACCCGTCACTGATGCAACCAGCAAGAATCAGTGTTGCATCAGTGACGGTTTGCTCGCATTGCGTCCAATGCCTGTGTACCTAGCACTCCATAGGAACAAAACCAGTTGCAAATTCACTGTGTATACAACAACCCAAAGGTGTTGCCCGTGTCAAAACACAACAAGCCTAGGAACTATGCTCCTAACGGTATCTTGGTTTTCGGTTCCACCACACTTGTTGGGAGCTTTTAGGTGAATATCTATTGGACCCAAGTTTCAGAGTGACGGAGATTCAAGCGACGTTATCGCATGTACGTTTTATATCGACATTTCATCTGTCGCGTTCTCCGATTGCCAACGGAGGAAAGTCGATGGATCTCGTCATCGGTAGCGGAAGTTTTATTACTGCTGTGCGCACTTGACCTTGCATGTCAATCTTTTACCTGACGGAAAATAAATGAAACGGTTACGTTAGAGGTCAAAATGGAGGGCAAACAACTCGTGTCAACCAGCTAAGGGACGCTGAAATTTCCCAGCCACTCCACTTCACTGACAGAATGGCCAACTTCCCTCTGTCATCTGATGATAACATTACCAACATCAGACGATATCTACATTTCTCGACAAGAACTTGAGTTTTTGGTCCCGAGCTGCAAATCGTCCAAGTGTACACCGCCTCATTGTCGCAGCAGTGTGAATATAACCTTTTTTTTCATGAAGATCGAAACGGTATAAAGGATTTATCCGAATTCTTGAGATACTTACGTATCGAACGCCAAAAACTCGCTGCATGCGCTCTTGTCGTACCGGCACCTCTCGTAATCTGACACTATAAATATCTGACTGATAACATGAACAAAGACATCAATCATGACAAAATTTTCAAGATTAATCCCCTTGAATTATACCCTTTTAGTATTCAATTGATATCGGCACACAACTTCCCAATTCAATTCACCGACAGTTTTATATGGTCATTTTATGTGTTGGTTGGTTCTCGCCTTGATACCACACTCAGGCGACTGCGCCGCCATGCGTGTGTTGCCCATCTGTGTTCGCAATTCGGTCATTCAGCTAATTAGCCTGTACATGTTTCCACGACGGAGCGTCGGATTTTACTCCAATGTCCTTCGACGAAACAGAGCGAAAATCATAGAGGCAGACAGGCCGTGTGACCGACACAGACTGTAATTCCGAAGCACAGAATTCTCAGACAAAAATGTGTCTTTTGTATTTCATCACACATACATCGAAAGCTCTGCCAAAAGACGGCATCGTTGCTCACTTCATACATCAATTTATTGCAGTCTTTAAGCAATATATATTATTACAACATACAACTGACAGATACCTCAAAGAATGATTATGGGAGCATAACGTGTATAGCAGGATGGTTGCCCTGTATGTCCCTCCGGTAACTCGCTTCATTATGTGTGATATTCATTGCATGCTGGGATAGGACTGAATATGTTTTCAATATTACGGATATTTTGAAATTTTATTTTATGCTACCGAAAGACGCCGAGATGCGTTTATCATTTCGGCACAATTCTCCAGCCAGCTCATTACAACCGAATGACCGGCTGTCGATTGCATTTCTATTGCGCATGCGTGTCATTCCAGTGTCAGGGGCTCCGTGTACACAATACAGAAATGTGAACTACTTCTCCCCGCGTTTCATGACAATCGATACAATCGATTTTTTAAACCCACTCAAATCAATTGAGACGAACATTGTGATCCATAGAAGATAAGCGTGTCAAAGGTGATCCCACCAACCACAGCCCTGGCAGAAAACGATCGACCGTGGAGCTTTGGTCACTAAATTTGCAATTTGTCAGTAGCATTACCCATGCCGATAACACAATATGCTGTTTTTGCGTTCATTATCGATTTTATTGCCCTTGCAGAGGTCACAATATTGGTAGTTAACCAGACGTGTTCTGTTCATGCCGTCGTGGACCATGTTTCAATAAGATTGATTGTGCTCTCCAGTGTTCTCCTAGACTGCTAAACCAAATCGACATTGCTTTCAGTTTTTAAACACGTCTATTTGGTCAGAAATCTGTTTGTAGAGCTGTGTAGCCTTAGTATAGCTGAAGTCACGGCCCTTGATCATTCTCTTTATCACGACAAGTTATAGTGTGTAAAAAAGTTGCATTTGTTTGCTAGCTGGCTGAGAGCCAGATCACAGTAGCCCAGTCAGACGACACCAATAGTCTGGATCTGCGCGCGCGTCACGTAATCGGACCAATCAGTGTCAATCAAACTATTCACCGTATGACGTGTATTTCTACCAGTTACTGATAGCGTGTATTGTAAATCAAAATGAACAACTTGACCCGCTGATATGGCACTTCTACAAGTGTCTGTATTCAAGTCAGCAGTCATAGTTAGCCATCGCTCTAATAAATGAAAGAGCTCCTTTAGACGTAACTTCTTACGAATTTCGAGCTATTATTGTTCCGTTTTCAAAATGCAGTTTCTTGTAATACCCAAATCATATCAAATCCTTGTGTAAAACTTATGTTTAAACGCGATGAAATTCGTTTCTTCGCTTCGATTAAAGTGTGTATGTGCGCATGTATGCATAGTGAGCATGCGTGCGTGAGTGCTTCACGAACTCTACAACGTGTTGAGCGGTCTCAGTCAGAAAAATGTAACAACTTAGCCGGCTATTGAACCACTCTTTTTTGGGAGTGGAGATTTAGCCGACTGGTTCTGTCTGTGGCCTCCCAGCTAGGCGACTGATGCCGTATGTTGTGGGTTCGAATCCGATTGAAAACTATCCGAAATTTCACCATTTTTATGTACGTTTAGCTCCCATTGTTGATAAACGAATTCTTGTCTGGACTAGTATTCATTTGTCAACAGCAGCAAGTCATTTAATATGTCTGCCAGGCTAAAAGGTTGGATTTCAACAGTTCAGCGTATTAAGTATTATACGAAGAGAATATGCGATGCCTGTCGGGAACAAACCAATTGAGAATATTGTCAAAATTTACAGCTATAGTCGCTTTGAACATAGCTACGCAGTTACAATTCAGTAGGCATGATAGCTCAGATGGACCACCAAAGTTCGTTCAAGAAGCCATCGTTTGTCACTCAAAATATCACCAGACCGTCATTGAAACGTCTGCCCAAGAAACGATGGAATCGACGGTTTCATAAATTTTGTGATTTTCTATTACATGTCATTCATACTTCCAATCAGTATTTTTGAAAGTTTAGAATATCTTGGTTGAAGGCATTTTACGTGCAAAACTTCATTTATTATAGCATTTTAGTGTGCGATTTACATAACGTCTGAGGAAAGTAACATGGGAGAGGATTACCATTCATCGTCCAAGAAGTTTCCTTTTTGCAAGTTTTTAGTCAGAGTCAGAATATTCCAAGTTGAATGAAACCATTCAAAGAAAGATAAAGCCATTCTAGTGTTTTATGATTTGCTCCATGTGCTTTGTAAACCTGTGAAATCACAGTAGAGCTATTCAAGAACTCTCGATGTTGTGAATTATGGCCGCGAATGCCGAGAAGATTTATTTTGCAGACAGCCTTGAACTCACTGGAGTCGAGACGCCACCATCGATGCATTGGTCATTGCTCTCAGCTAAGATAGGCAACCAGATAGACAGAAGTACAACCAGTTATGTCAACTGCTTCTGCATCAACTGGAAAGGTTAATCTTCACATATAACGTGTTCGGCACGAAGTTTTTGATTCGCTGCATTGGCCAATCAAATTAGGTTATTAATACTGCTTGATTATGCAAGCGTAATAATGCAAAATAGACTCGGATATCTCACAAGTGTAAGAACAGATGTCACATGGACATGGACTTAAAGATGGTGTATGCCTCAACTAACTCCCACAGTTTCACTGAGCGGGAGGGGTTAGCGGGTATTCGTCAAAATCTAAAAATATAACATGGTCTAAAGTTGCAAGGAATTAATTGATTTGCGGCGTTTAACATCACGTCTACGATGGAATCTTACCATTTTAATTGAATAATACCAATAGACTCCCTAAGTTGCTATGAAGAATGACAATAGACCAATCAGATATAACCTTCCGAGCACGCTGCATATCAGCAGGGTGTACATTGTGTCGTTGATCTGAGGAGCCTTAAGTCTGCACAGGAAATGGCAGCAATGTCGATGGTAGATGAAGACACAAAACGTGAATGCCATATATCATATTGAGTTTGATCATATCGGTGGAAGATTTTTGATGAGGTTGACATGTGTCACAGTTGACCTTGATATGCATCAAGGACACTCGCCCACCTTTTGATGGCATACCGCATAGAGACCTAAGCCATTGAGAAAAGACCAGTGTTTTAGGCAACTTCCCACAGACTGGAACCTTCTCGCTATCTATGGAAAATAAATGTAATAGTATACGCCTAGTTCTCAAAGTGATAATTTTCACAATAAAAATTGAACGCATCAGCTTCACGCTTAAATTAGCTATTGGTGAGAGCGGGGAAGGGGGAATAGAAGCGAGAGGGGTTTTTACCTCACCATGCGTGATGGAAAGCACAAGGCAAAGCTGTGGCGGTGTGCGTAAGAAATTAAGTAGGCCATGCTAAACATACCTAATACCCACGGAAGTATTTTGTTATGTAGGGCTCACTATTCTGTAACGTGGTCAGATAAGTGACGACTCATTATTAGGTCACCGCGATGCGCATAGTGACATTTCCATGTCAACTGGGCAACTACATACAGCGTGAATATAAAAATCTTCGTGATGTTTTAAGTTTCAATAAGACTGCACCAAAATCGCAGATGGGTGGGGTCCAAATGTGGCTGTAGTCATTAAGCCAGTGACGTATTTGCCTTAAAACAATGAAGCTATTATCAAATACAATATTGCGATGCCTTTGCTGAAAGTTGAGTCATAAAAAAGTAAGTAAAAACGGCGCAAGTAAAAAATTAGAAAATCCTAATGTAGGTCGGATCTGATGTAAGTTGCCTAGGATCATGCCCTGAAGAACAAATATCATGCATCTATAGAAATAATCTTTCCTTTCGCCATCCCAAACGTCGGCAAGAATGCCATATCTTCAAACGACTGAGGGGCTTTCTTTAGTATTTTCGAAGTCCAGGCAATGTCCCTGGACGAGGTTACGCTATCGCAGCAATTTCGAAAGTAAAGATACGCGAACGAGGTTTGCCAACCGAAACAAATCGAAAGTGTAATACTAGAATGTTGACTTTAATTGAATGTCGTCCCTACTTCATTTTATAGCGACGATTAATTTGAACCACTTTGATACATTGTTTACATTAAATCACGAATACTTCGCGTTGTTTTTATGACTCGACTTTCAGCATAGGCATCGCAACATTAATTGTTGTCAGCGACACAACCTTAACCGGCCTCGCATTCATACTCTAGGCCATCGACTTTGGACATAAACAGTTTATGTTGTTGTAATTAATTTACGATGTCAAAAGTACGCGCGTAAACCGAACCGGGAATATTTCATAATGCAAACACGTGTCGTTTGGTAAACTGATCAGACGATAACCTTGTTTTGTGACAACTTCACTTTCTACACCGGCTGCGTCTGCGCATGCGTGTTGTATGCATACCAGTCCCTGTGTATGCCATGTCTTCGAGCTTCCGCGTTGTACCTTTGCAAGCATTCAAGCGTGTATTCAACGTCATGTACATAAGACTTCATTTCGACTGATGCAGAAAATATTTCAGTTGAAAACAACTATTTTGCTTCATGGGTCCCGTATTCATTACAAATATATTTCATTGACTACATCGTGGATGATGATGAACTATCACGCTCACGCATTCGCCTGAAACTTTTTCCTTCACTGAATTTGTTCTGTTTATGATAGTACAGTAATATTTCAACATAGTAAAGTAGACTTGCCCTATGTCTATGGGCAGTGCAAATATACCCACAGACTTTGGGCTTTGTCTACAGGTATTGTATTGTAGCGTAGATCCAAGCGTGGGTTGTAGTGCACTGAATAGGATACGTAAATTCCCATGGAATATTTCTTCGATTGTGAATCAACTTTGAGAGTATTTTGATGAAGTTAGTACAGTGAACAGTTCTTAAAAGTAAGTTAGTAATGGAAGAAGATATTTGTGAACAATTCCCTTCTTCCTTACTGCAAAGAAGTAGACGGTGCTTTGGCGAATTATGCTACAGCGATAGATACAGGAATAGTCTGCCTGCAGCGTGACGAACGACATCTAATTGGTCCAGGCGGGAAACTCTAGTACATGTACTAGTAGTAGCGAATGGACAGATCAATCGTCTGCTGTGCTGTAGGAATCGTGTAGCGTATTCTTTACTCAACATTTGGTCCAAGGGAGCAATTCTCGTTAAGATGAGTCGCCACGGTATGGACTAAGATCAAATTCGAGAAATCAGCCCAAAATAAAATGAGGTTTACTTCTAAATCGGCCATTTTGTGTGACCTACTTGACTATCTCTTTGAGCGACAACGTGTGTAGACTCGCGCAATCCTTCAAATCCTGCGATATGAAAACCAATCGACTCAATACTTATGTTGCAAGGTGACGTTATTCCAGACAAGCATTTTGATCTTCAGATACTTGCCGGAGCTTTGTTCTCTTCCCATGCCACGTGACCGTATTGTGAGATTACTAGTTTGCCATTGGAAACGTGAAGACACATGCCATTATTGGTCACAGCGACAGTTAAGTAGGTCAAACAAAGTGATCATTCAGAGGTAAACCTCATTTTGGGTCGGACTGGCCTCTCGAATTTGATCTGATCCCTGCTGCTCCCTTAATGAGTTCATGTCCATGGACTTTTTTATTAAAGAAAATCAATTCTTGTCTCGCATGACGACCTGGCCAAGTTATTGGCAACCGGCCGTACATTGTATTGAATCAGACGATGACAAATTTGCATATATATATATATATATATATATATATATATATATATATATATATATATATATATATATATATATATATATATATATATATATATACACATATGTCTATATATATATATATATATATATATATATATATATATATATATATATATATATATATATATATATATATATATATATATATATACGTACACGTAGGTATGTGTGTAGCAAGGCCTCGTTGAATTCAACGGTACAACCATCGATCGACATAAAGCAACATGTGCATCTGGCATAACTTGGTCAAGTGGTTTGAGAACTGTGAACTCAATGATATCTTCTACTGTCGTTCACATCCGCCGTAATGTGTGTGAAGTTATCTTATCGCGGCATGAGATAGTCGTAGGTTGTGCATTTACATTTCTAAAGTGCATTCACGTTGAATGAACGGAAGCTACGGGTCAGTAGGTCACCGTTGGGTGCGGTCGTCTTGGGTAACCTAAACTCCATTGAAATTCTTCTGTATGCTCTTTGGTCACGCAGCCTCGGTCATGCCGTCTTATTAGATGTCGATGTCATTACAATGTTGCCAATTCAACACAGATAATCGGGTACTTACCGCGGCTACTCAAGCTTTGTCAACCTATGCGGGCATGACCATGTAGAAATTACGAGAATGAATGGTCAAATGACCAAAGAGCCTACTGTGTCAAAGGTCACTGGCTGCAATGAGACGAGGGTCATCAGCACTGGACACAAACACAATGTCTGATGACTTACTTATTTAAATAAAAACTTTATTGGCGCGCATTTTCCACGTCCTCGTTAACTGTCACTGCTGTGTTACGTTGAAAGAGTTGTCGCTACTATCCCTGGTACTCAATTTTGGCGACAAACCTAGGATGGGCGATCAAAACATTTCCTTCTTCCTGAGAAATATCACAAAGGGGGCCATGATTGTTGAAACAGAAAAACTGGACGCATTTAAGTGAATGTTCTTCTTTTATCTGCAGCACAACCGGGGCCGCACATAACCATTTGAGTAACACACTGAGTATTCTATCTCCATGACAACAAATTTCTCTTTGGCGGTCCGTATTCTTACTTGTCTTGAACCTCTGTAGTCTTAGTTTGGTACCCGAACACCATACCATACAAAATATATGCTAATGAACAAAGAAAACATGAGTGATATATCTAAATAGGCCCTTCTCAAATTTACATCATCATACACATGTGAAGGTCAAAGTGCTATTTCCATTTTGCTGTGTGTCTCTGGCTAATTATGTCTAACTAGCATGAATAATTAGCTAAGTCGTTGGGTGTTCTATGCTGGTGTCTTCTGTTGGGAGGTCTAACCTCATACACTTTGACATTGCACTGCTTCAGAAATCAGATAAAGCACTACACCTGTACTGTGTAAACGAGAGTTTGGGGGCGATAGATACTGTAAATATGTGAAATATTCTACGTAGAAATTCGACTTAAAATCTTGTGCGATATTATTATATAACATAGATAATCACACTCATCTTTATCAGTAAAAACGTATATCAGGCACCAGTAACTTGTAATGATTTGAAGATCTTGACAATTAGTGTGCTCATAAAGAATGGCATGACATTTAGCTTCAATAACTTTAGTAATTTCACCCAAATTTATCAATGATGCAAGCACCGAGTTTCTCTAATTTAACAAACGTCATACAATTTTGTTTAGTGTCCATAGGTGTGCCAGGGACTCAGTATGTTATTATTTTCAAAGGGCACAAAGTAGATTTTGAATTTTCAAATGGTCATCAAATATTTTATCCACAGAAAGCTGTTACGGAGTTAACCCAATCGATACTCAAACGGTGCTGAATTTATTCAAGCCTGACGTTTTCTGAAGTCCCTAACCCTAACCTATCGCTCACAGGATGTCAAAGGTCACAAAGAGGCTTGGGTGTATTTTGTTGTCTTTTCACCCAATACGAATGCTACCAAGAAAATTTAAAAAACGAACTGCATCGCATAATTTACTGCACAGATTGCAGGGAATATTAATTATTTTGAACGTTACAGTAGGAGAGACCTCTCCCAATCGATTTGTCTAGGACCTTTTAAACCTTAGTCACATTTTATTGATTCATCGAAGTCACAATTTATCGATTAGTGTTCGCGTTGTTTAACATTTAATCAGAAATCGAAGAATATTTGAGGCATATATACGTCACTGAATATTGAGATTAAAGTATAAGTCTCGCCTCTGCCAAGGGATATTTGGATCTTCTGCCGGATGTAGTCGATTAGTCACGGCGCCGCCGTTCCTGCGCCGACGCTGTCAGCTGCAGAACCCGTACAGGCTCAATACATAGTTCGGTCGTCAGTAAACATTTTGGCATTTGATTTGTCGGCTATCGTTTACGACCTTTTTATTGGACGACGGCGTTAAAATCCGTGCAAACACTCGGACTACTTTATGACGATATTAAAATGAATGCCCCAGAACACTTTAACTCAAACACGCCACCTGTGACCTTTAACCCATAGCCTTCGCCTCGCCCACGACAATCATTCCGACATTTTGGCAAGATTAAGTCAAAATTAAATACACATCGAAAACTGTAGTGTGTCCCAGCAACTGGGAAATTCGCTCTATGATAAAATCACTGTTTATCAGAGTGCTTCTTAAGCGGGTTTAGTCTCTCTATGATTGTCACTGTGGTCCCCTATTGTGAGCACCTCCAGAATACTCAATTTTCTAGTGTCAGCCATTGTGAGATTTGACTTACCTACTCATGGTAATACATGTATTCACAAACTTAAAACACTTGATGCCAACTTAACGACAAAATATACGTTATTGTCAACTTGAACCCCATTATATTTGTATACACATCATACTTTTACATACATAGATACAAGGATAGATACAAGGATAGATACATAGATACATACATAGATACATACATACATATATGCATACATAGAGACATACATACATATATACATAAATACATACATATATACATACATACATTCATACAAATACATACATACATACATACATACATACATACATACAGGTAACTCGGTGGAAATAAATGACACGGTTAATTTTTTGCTTTTTGGAAGAAAATATTAGTTTTCCTTGGCGTATTAGATGACAATCCATAAATATCGGTACACCTGTTTTCACGCCCCTGCATGTGTTACACTGTAAATCTGTCACCTAAGTTCTGTCGTCTACAGTCAACGTTAATAACTGCAAGTAGAGATAATAATAATTATAGAATTTTGCTTGGTTTTTTCACGATTCTGAAACAACAGGCTGAACAGTGTAATATTGGTCTACTTCATGTATATTCATCCTTGTTGCCATGGAAACCACTGCTTGGCTGCGTTGAGTTGATCAAACAACTGGCCATCCTGAGGCATTGAATCGACCAAGATGACCTGTAGCCCTATCGCGTAACAGCGCCCTCAGTGGTATGTTTCGCTGAATTATTCACCGACGGAATAAGGTTAATACACAAATGCTTCTCACAGATGTGTGGCGAGCCAAGATCACAAACAGTGGGCTAATCGATGCAGAATGTGCCACAGGCCACGTTTGAAGAACATTAGCGACAAAAACTGATCTGAGTGACTTAGCTATTTAAATTGCAGTGATGGTAACCGTCAATTATTATTGTTATTATTAGACTTTATTTAAACTCGATAGACTGTTGAGCCAAAAGCTCTTCTCACACAGTGTCGAGATGAAAAAAAATAGCAACTATCCTACAATAGCAAATTGTCGGTCATGCGTTAATAAATGCAATTCTTTTTGTATTTGATTGTCGGACAGACCACATACATTAAATGTAGATGGGTGTGTTGTCTATGGACAAACTAGCTACCGGATGCTAAATATTCTCTTGAGAATAACTCCATCAATAGAATGGAGCCATAGCGTTACTTTGAAAACGCTTTGTTGCCATTTCTCTAACAATATTTGCACTGTGTTTTATATTCATTGAATGTTCAATGTGATTTTAAATCGATTGAATACTATATAATTGATTGATTGATCGGTAGATTGATTGTTTGATTGGGAAGATTGGGAAGGCGTTTAACCATAAAGGAAAAACTGCAGAACATGATCGCAGTGAAGTTGACTACGAGTTGTTGTCCAAGACCACAGGCGCTCCTTAGCTGGGTAGTCTGCTAAGGAGACCAATTTTCGGATCGATCTATTGATCCCGAATCGATATGCCCGCCACTGCGCGTGCAACCTAAATATTTAGGTTGCAGTGGCCGGCATATCGACTACGGGATCAATAGATTGATCCGAAAATTGATCTCCTTAGCAGACTACCCAGCTAAGGAGCGCCTGTGTCCAAGACTGCTACATCCACCGCTCAAATTTACCATAACCAGTCCATACCACTCTCCCCCACATTTCACCGTATTGGTCCAAAGCTAACTGTGCTTGGCAGGGCTGTGTGTTATCGGCGTTACACGGAGGCCGTATAAAGCTAACTTCTTGCACAATAGCCACTGTGATAGTCGAAGGGTGATCACCTTGTTTCCATGCAACACTTGATGGTTGTGTGTGGTGGGGGGGGGGGGGGGCATTGTGTGCAAATATTGGTAATATATCGCCAGCAGCATGATGATGGATATAACATTCATATTGAAAGATTACTGTCAAATTAAACCATGAGATAGCAGCCCACATAACGGTCATGTAATCCTAAGAACCAATAGAACCTTTAGTATTAAGGTTACATGTCTGTGTGTCTGTTTGTTCGGCTCACCTCATGTGGAGGCGCTGTTTACTCCCACAATGCCCTGGCAAGGTCAACAGCACGGCACACTGGTTTGGGTCCATGAATGAGCACCCGTTATAAACATTCCTTAGTTTCTATGGACAAAGTGTTGATAACGTTCAGTATGTTTGGTAAAATAAGAGGAACTTCTCGCGGTGGTTTTTTGTCAAGTGACCCAACAACACTGTGATCTTAAATATACATGAACGGGACACGATGGGGCATTATTTCATTATTTGGTTGAACATGTCTCTTCGGGGACAGTTCGCCATTCAACAAATTCTAGGTTTTCTCGATCCGAACACATATGATTACGTCATATAAAGGTTAAGGTTACTTGAGAACAAGAACGTAATTGATAAAACAGCCCCACATCAGAAAGCAGGTTCAATTGTATATTGATATATGGCTGCAGTATTATCGCCCCCCTATTCTAAATTTGCCCATGTAGCGATGGTTTTGTTGCTATGACGGTAGTCTCCATTGGACGGGTGATAATGAGGAGCTTTCTTCCATCAGACAATATATATTACGTCGCGATGATGTTAAACTTAAACACACATGGCAAGCATACAAGTCTCTATGAAGGACTTCAGAATTTACCATTAGGAAAGGGCTCATACATCGGATAAAATCGAGCCTTGATAGCTAAAACACAAGAGCATGCACAGGGCCCTCCCTGTCACAAAAATGGTATACGCTAATTCAGGAGTTGGTGAAGTATTTTTGTTTATATACCCTTGTTGATCTAGCGGCTTAAGCTCGTCCACAAGAGCCTTGTTTACAAATGTTATACATTACTTCTAGTACTGCAGGGTCACGCGCACAATGCACAGCACATCGCGGCAGCATTTTTAAAATTCGGGTGTTTTCCGCGCCAAAAAATCACACGATAAACCGGATAATGTCATGTGGGACACATGCCTTGCTATTGAGTACAGGCTGAACACAGGTTCGACTTACATAGTCCAACAACGTTGACAAATGGTGTTTCCAGTGTTCAAACACGGGGGTCCAACCCTCATGACCATAGGCCCCTGAAAAAGGTGAGTATATTCGATCGATAGCATAATTGTTTTTTTTCAATAGCTGCTCGAATACTGGCTCTCTGCTCGAATACTGGCTCACAGCATTTCTTGCAGAGATTTCGCGTCGTTTTGAAGGAATACCGGGCCAGTTGTCGAATTTTCTCCGGCCATGTCCCAATACGGTCTGATAGAACATTGAACGAGAGTTCAGGGCCGCGAGAAAGCGAGAACTTCCAAGGACGGCGTGCGTGTCGGAATGCAGAGTGGGGTTCGGAGTCGGGGTAAATGTTAGAGACTTGCAGTCGTTGCTTTATGCTCTAATTGGCGATAACAGTTGGTTATTTCGTTGTGACGCTGGTATTCATGGGGGATTTAGTGGCGCATTGATTTTTGCTACCGACATGATCCTAAAGTACGCTGATATGCATGGCTTCGTCACCGAGTCATATTGTTGGCAATATGGAAACTTTTGTCTATTTGACGGCCAAGTTTTGCTGACATATTCTGGGTCAAATGCCTTCATTCAATCCAACCAGCAAACTTCTTTCCTATGCACTTGTAAGTCTGTTTGTTGTGTCTGGTGATTGTGCCGCAACATTTCACTTTGAGGGGAGATATCTGGCCATGCCATGGTAATCGGGTCAACATCCACGCTCACTGCAGCGAATATCGCCCCGAGCTGGCCATTATAATAAAATCCTTGGGTGCAATGCGCATGCGCACGTACCCCCCCCCCCCCCCCCCCTAGCTCGACTGCTTCACAATGCATGTTGAACACTAAACCGTCCACATGCTGTAAAATTCTTCTTCAGTTTTTCTCAGCAACATACAAGACAACAGAACTTACCCCATATTACTCTGACTCGGGAGGATAAATCGAACTTTGGCATGGTAACATTTTCGGTTCGACCTTCTACACTGCTGGCCATTGAAAATAACATTTCAAACTTATACATAAATACATACAAACATCATACATACATACATATATATATATATATATATATATATATATATATATATATATATATTATATATATATATATATATATAACGGTAAAAATTGATAACAAGTAGAACACAGGACTCAGGACTTAGGCTTAAGACTTGTATATGTATGTACATATATATATATATATATATATATATATATATATATATATATATATATATAATACACTCAGACATATATATATATATATATATATATATATATATATATATGTACGACTTGTTTCTAGTATTTAACTGTGCTATGTATGGCACTGTATCTATGCTTGTACTATGTATCTATGTGTCTATGTATCTATGTATGTCGTATAGTGTATGTATGTATTTATGGATCCATCTATCTATCTGTGTATGTATTTTTGTATCTATGTATAACATGGTATGCATTCGTTGACACGTGACATGTCCAGACAAGTCACACGGCAGTGGTTTTTTACAACCGAACAAACTAAATAACACTGTACACCGCAGACGATTAAATATTACACTTGTACACATCGACAGACGCAAATTATCATTTGATCTTGCGGGAAAAGTTTTATCAATCGTGTCGGTTCTGTTCGAAGGTCACCGTTTCAGGGGTCATCTGAGTTCAGGCTTAGTTTCAGAAAAACGGCGTTAAAATTGAACAGACATAATTGCGTTTGAGTGTTTATATTTAATAATAACATGTGGATAGCATACAGGGTTACTTAAATTACATTTTTGCTCGTCTGCGTGAGTGCGTTGAGTCGAAACCCATCAAGAAATACCGGCGCCCACGTCTTAATCGAAGGAATTGCGATAAATTCCGCAAATTGTTTCCCTAAACGGTTATTTCGGGACGCGGTTGTAGGCTTTCAAAAACTTGGTGAAGTGTTTGATGTAAGCAGTGTTTAATTGATTTCTATATGAACAAACAAGGCACATACATACCACTGACCCAACAACCAATGAAATATGTTGATTTAGTGTATCTCTTCCTGTCCAATAAATGATACACGTAAACTACGGCGACATAATGTACGAGGCGAAGCCAAGGACTACCGGAGTTGCTATTATTTTATAGTTTTTGTAATGCCGGTGAATTTGTAGATTTTGAAAACACCTGGAGCCATAAAGGCTGGATGATAGTATACATTATCAGTAATAGTCTGACGGTATGACGTCACAAAATTCACCGGTGTTGACAAAGTTATAACACAATTGATATCAGTGTGACATCAGTATCGACAATGTCACATAAACCAAACGAGGAAACTAAAATATAAACGGTATCTTTAAGGGGCCATGGCTAATTAACACACGCGCACGGTAAACGCAACTTCTGTGTTTTATGGGAGGAGTTTTGGCATTATTTTGATTACCGTGCGCAAAAAATAGCACTACTTGTTTTCATATCGCTACACCTCGCTACACGTTTATGTGTATTGCAAAATATCGCGCTATATTGTTTGGCGTGTACCAGCACAGTACGACACCGGCGCTACACCAGCATTCTTTAGACATACATGTCATGTGGTTCGTTTTGGATACTCTTGTTTCATTTCCTCCTGTTGGTTGCATCATTGTTGAATTGGCGCTGAACAAAGATTGATTTTAGAGGGGGTGGGGGGGGGGGAGTCGGTAGCGTATGAGTAATTTCATAGTGGTGTAATGAAAGTCACCGATTGTCGGTATGCTGATACAGAATGAGGCTTGGTTGGATTTCCGCACTTCCAAACTTTCGTTTAGAGGAGGGGAGGGGGAAGGGAGTTGAGGCCAACACCATTAGCTGCGTGTACCGTGCACATGTTTTAGTTATCCACGGCCGCTTAATAGTGGTACAACTGTGCGATGACGGGATTTCCCAATATGACTCACCGAACACAACCTGTCACAACTTGAACATTTGTAATAAATGTGACGTCACCATACAGCCTCGTCCCTTTGTTTGTTGTAATCTGGTTCCCTGTATTCGAGCCCATATCTGTGATATTTTTTTTAGATTTATGACACTAACGTCGATCAGTAGATCTTATTCATGTAACAGCCTTGTTTGTTCACCTTGAAACTTTTTATTTGTCACTTTTATAGAAGTGAGTCGCCGCCGTGAGTCGATGGGTGTTGTGTAAAGGATATGAAATTTATACTGTGCGGGAATTGTTCCAATTCTGTGACATTTACACCTCAAAAATTTGCCGTTTTGCGTTGAAGATGGAGTCATCGCGATCAATGTCACCAGCTGATAAGGTAAGAGATGGGTTTAGAGATGACGTCATTGATGGCGTCACAGGGAGTTAAAATTCCGTTCACAAGCATTTCTGCAAATACCCGCCACCGGTAAAGTCAGCTGTTTTAAGTAGTAAGGCCTTCGCAGGTCGACTCCTTTTTCATGTAGAATAATATTAGGAGTCTTATGCGAGTGATTGGAAAGTGTCGTTAAGACGAGCTTGTCGGTATGAGATAAATTATGAAGTTATGATGGTATGAGTTCAAGTTGTGGACAGTGAAGATCGCATCCTTCGCATTGGCTGAGAGGTCCACGGCAAAATCATCCGTAACTTGTATGTTGTTGTTAGTGTGTTTCGTTGTCATAAGATCAGAAAAGCATGGTTTGAAAGCACGAATCAAACGATGAGACTTCCTTGAGCATTGTTGAGAAGATGAACAAAAAATCAATGTGAAAATGAAGGTGGCTCAATTTCCTCAAATTTGCCAACTATGGAGCGTGGAGTGCCTTGTAATGAAAAAAACAAATATGTGGACATCATATACTTGCCTTGTTGATTGATCAAAACCTATTGTTGGTTTCAGCCAGC
This sequence comes from Ptychodera flava, assembly GCF_041260155.1. Classification (NCBI taxonomy): domain Eukaryota; kingdom Metazoa; phylum Hemichordata; class Enteropneusta; family Ptychoderidae; genus Ptychodera; species Ptychodera flava. The sequence continues at coordinate 760,301 of NW_027248363.1, forward strand.
CTAATTACGTTTTGAAAACTCTGCCAAAACGTGCCCTAAATCTGTGTTTTCGTGTCAGGGCAAAATGCCGTGGGGGATCTGATAAATCCATTACATGTGGGGGTACTATTGATAAAAAGGCATGTTTACAACCTATTCATTAGTAACGCCGAACCCCCAAAGGTATGTAAGGGTCACTCAGACCACTCCGGCCTCTGCTTTTCACCCTGGCATTTTCTGGGTCGAAGCGACGCTGGGAACAACGAAAAGCGGTGTTGCAGCTTGCATCTTTATTGCAGCTTTGTACTCCTTAGAAGTGTAACCCCAGGGAATTCTGTTTCAGTTGAAAATATGCTCGGTTAGTCATACAGAGCAGTACCCCTTGCCTATATGCATCTCCAGTACGCCTTTCCAGCAAGCGTTGTTTTGTCACTTTACACTAAAATGCCAACGAGAAGTGCGCGTCTGCATCCAGACTAGACTATGAGCAGATTATCAAGTGCTACATAATGACGATCATATAAACGTCGGTTCTGATTGTAAAACGTTGACGATTTTTTTCAATTTCGACATCCTGTTAACTTCACTGCACTGTTCTGTTTTCAATAATCGCCATTCGCCGACAATGACACGTTTCTTAGTGTCTAACGTGTTGAAGTAAATATGTCGCTTTCGGCAAAATTTAATGTGTTTTCTAAACCCTGACGCGAGTATGCCACAATACGGGTGTGGTATCTTAATTTGCGGTAATAAAGACGGCATAAATTTTAATGAAGTCTAAAGACCTTGTGCCCGGAGGCCAACCATCGCTAAATTGACCACCGTAAATCTGCCTATCACAACCCAGCTATTGTCAAGGTGCGTGTGGAAATGAATACAATTATATTGCGACAAGATAACCTCTGACCTTGCGCACATGAACACTATTTCGGGTCTTTGTGCGCGTACAAGAAGAGGCGTATTTTTTACTGATTCGGCTATCAAAAAATGTAGTTTTACTTAACTGGCAAAGTCAACAATAAAATTCTTGGAGAATGTTTTACTATATATTCGTTTTCGGGCGAGAAGTGTTCGAATGAAAGCGTCGGTTGTCGTTGATCGACATTTTAGGTATAAATGCACATGACGGTCCTTGATCCGTATTGACTTCTTCAAGATGCAAGGTGTCTTCACAGATTGCCGGCTAATGACAAAATCTTTAGATTATGATTTTTTTGCGTTTATTTTTTTCTTATTTATTAATTATATACTTCCTCACTTTCATACATAGATTACATATAAAACGGAAAAAGACATAAAAATTATTAAACAACTACTGCATGGAAACAAAACTCAGTAAAAAGTTGAACAATAGAAAGTCAGACCTAAAACAGAAGCCAGTAAATGGTAGAGAACAGAAAGGTGTCGGACACTTCTAACGCTGTCCCACCATAACAAGGAACAGAAAATGCCAAAGAACAACGGCAAACAAAAAATTGATCGTCAAATATTCACATAATAAAAATAGAGAAAATGTGAGATAAAATCTCACACAGGAGCAAAATTGCGGATGTCAACTGTCACAGAGACACCGTTGTTATCCGTATTGTTTTCCATGTACACGTTTCACATATCTTATTAATTATTTGAATACTGAAGTCGATATAATCTTACGTTTAAAGGACGTTCAATTTGAAGTTCGAAGCGTAAAATAGGTCCGAGTCAAAAAATTTACAAAGTTCCAAGCGGCAGCAATCGCTGTTCCGTGCCATCCAGTTTGTTTAGTACTGCTCTTCAGTTTAACAGTAAAGGACATGGACAAAAAAGTACAAGCAAAGGTACCTGGATACAACACCAGACCGTTTCCACGTCTGAGACGATATCCAATCACGATCTTTATAAAAGGTGTTTGCTTCTGGTGCCAACAAAAGAACTGTATTAAGTTTTGGCCAGGACGCTCATATTACAGAGTTTTTTTAACTGTTATATTTGGTTTGGCCGGGGCACAAAAGACGACAACAAAGCCGAGACAAAAAACTCACGAGTCATTCTATAAAAACGGCAGAAAACCGTGCGTGCTTGCTACCTTGTACAAGTCACGTGACGCGATAGAAACTTGTGTTGGGTTGGTACAGTGAGTACTTAGCCAGAGATGGCATTTAGTTGACTCCGAATGGTTGTATTTCGTCTTTGTCATTTTAAATCTGATTGACAACGTTGCTTCTCCTGTATATTATGCAAGATTGATGGTGATTACAAACGACCAACTGGCCATCATCGCCAGCAGGCCTATTGGTTACAGAAAGTGGAAACAGGTTTTCGATTCAAGTCTGATAGGGTGTTTCAAGTTCAATAGGGTGTTTCATCAGGTTTTGAATTTCTCGGTAATTTTAAAATTTAGTCGTAAAGGAACGTATTTCAATACGTCGGTCGGTACGCTAGATAGCGTTTTCCTTTCCGAAATCAAAAGGTTGCGATTTCACTGACCATGGCGGGCAAGTACACGATATCGAGACGATGCATCTAATCGCATGCAAAAGTCCGTGTCACTCTCGTCAAATTCATCCCAACCTTCAGTGCCAATATTTCAATTATGATGAAATGCTGTCGGAAATTACACGTGAAAATTTTTCAGATTCAGCGCTAAAAGTATCGAATTTCCCTTCTTTCTGTAAAGACGGTATGTGGAACCATGGCATTGACACAATCTCCACGTTTGAATCCGTGCCTTGTTGTACAAGATATCGCTGTTATATAGGTGTATACAAATAACTATGTAGCTGCCATTGTGAAATAGTCTCTAATTTTAATAGTGAAACATATCCCTACTTCAGAAGCACCAATCAATTAATAGTACCGGAGCCATGATTAGCGTTACCGTAATTATTGATTCTTGTTAAATTTAATGTCCGCCATTTTGAGCAAAACGTGTTATTTGCATATCCACCCTATAGTAGAATGTTTCTAATGGGCGTAATCTTTATGACGTCACCAATCCACAGGTGGTGACCCGGCTACTTAATCATGTTGCTTTGTCATAAACTGCTGGAATGGCGTCTCAGAATGACGATTCGATTCGTCAGGGTTTTTTGTTTAAGGTAGAATGCACATCGGGGATAGAAAGTCAGATTCTCAACAATCTTTTACAATTCTTTTCTGATCTACCAATTGTTGGGGCTCATTTTGAAGCTCTTGCTGTAAGAGAGACTTTTACTTTGTTAGTTTTCCTAAAATCTAAAATTTTATTTTTCTTCATAGACTTAGCCTAACACAGGGATGGCGGCCATTTTGAATTCCAAATATCGGTAAATCTTGTGTAATTTGTTTCTTTTGTACTTAAATTCGTACGGTGACCCCCAATTGTTATTCTTGATTTTGAAAGAGAATGGTTGAAAGATTCCTTGAGGAAGTTTGAGCAAAAGTTTAAGTCTTTCACTTTCGAGGCGCATTCTACCTTAAGTAACCATGGTCTTTTGATCACGGATATACAGTTTCCTGCCAACCTGTGTTGTACTTAGTGCGCAGAATCGGCAGTGGAGGTGTTCGCATATCACAGCCTAATGTCACAATGAAATGATTGCACCGTTATTCCCGCTCTGTCTTCTCTTGTCAGACAGAGCTGCATGCCTGTCTTGTCCACTACCAGCATGAAAGAAGTCACCCCTCAAAAACCTGTCTCTTCATGTCCGCTTGCGTACAACGTCACCCTGACTGCGTATTACGTCACCCTGCCTGCGCATTACGTCACCCTGCCAAGACCCTTTTTCTGAACTTCCCTTATACTTGCAGACTGAAAAGAAAATCACATTAAGGTGTAACCTATAACGGACTTATCCAACGAAGCATACCGGGGGACGCCTTCCTTCTAGTTGCCTCTAAGTCCATTAAATCGGTCTTGTTGATTTTTAACGATGCTTAAATTCCTATAAACACCCAAGCGAGACTGTAACACAGTCGAACAAGTTAAAGCCTGTATTCATGACGGGGTTGTTGTAGTCAACGTGAACAATCGATGGCAACCGTTATGGCGTGAGTAACTTCGCCGTCGCTTTGAAAAATTGTTGTATTATGAGGGCTACCTGGACAATGCAGTCAAGCGTGGCCACCAGGTGTCGTCATATCGTTAGAGTGCAGTACAGCCTGCAGAGAATTTTGAATTTTTAGCTTTTCAGAGATTCTTGGCTTTTCTCCTCATTTGCCATTCCCGCGCAGCAGCTTTCAACCGATGTCGGAATATATATATATATATATATATATATATATATATATATATATATATATATATATATATATATATATATATATATATATATATATGTGTGTGTGTGTGTGCATGTATGTATACCAATCTTCATCATATTTTAAAACTAATCGTTTATTTCAACATTTCTGATCTACCGCGCGTGCTACTGGTTGTTCTATTTTGCCGCCCCAATCTGACAATCACTGCTTAGCGCAAAATGCTGGATCGCTGTGAACAAGGCGAAAGTGCAATTTTTGGCAAGCATCATACCATAACGTTGTCTGTACAGTGTCTAGGAATTCAGTTGACGAGTATAGTAAACTTAATTTTACATCTAGATCTAATTTGACCGTTTCTTTATTTACTTTACTCTTGAGGCCGTGTAGTCCAAATCACAAACTACACACACTCATGATTCGCACATGCCAGAAGCAGTGTGTGGTGTTTTGTAAAAGCTAACACACTTTTTGGCAAAAGAATTCGAAAAAAAAGGCATACAGCTATAGCTTTGCACCAGAGTGCATTGGTCGGTAACCCCCTCATTGAAAGCTTGCCAAAGATAAAGGACTGACCCCTTCTGTTATTTTTTCAAGGTCTGGATTTATATATAATCTTAGTAACCAGGGGTTTTGCGGTAGCCACGACACTGGCATGTCCCTTTTACGACATCACATAGTCCCCCTCTGCATATAATGAATGGGAGACTAGTTGAGCCAACAAAAGCTACAAAATTGAAGCATTTGCATGTCCGGACAAACCCATCACTCCCCGTGTATTTTTCTTTTCATTTTAGCGACCTCTCCTCAGTTAAAGCCCTGACGTCTATCGTGAAGACATTCGCAGTGCAGGCAGTGTGGGATATCGGTTTCCGCGCCCTTTCTCCAACAAATTTCAGCGGCACTGTCTGTACTGTCTTCAGTACTGTCTTCAAACTTCGACCTTGGAAGAAGGCAAAGTTAACCTTAAGGTGTGAGCGACTCAAGGTTAGTCCAACTTATTTTCTGTTAATTGAAGTTGCTTTTGTCGCGACGTGTCCACAGGAAACTCCAAGCCATTTCTCTCAAGACGAGGGCTTCCTGATTTAGGAAGGATTTAAACGTCGGGACAAAACACCTGCAAACTATCTGAAATTGTGAAATGGTTTCAGTGTGGAATTTAGATGTTGATAGATGATATCCTCAGCGCATTGAACGGATCCGGAGTCGACTAACAGTAAAGCTTACTAATTCCAAATTTTGGCGGTCTAGTTTGCACACGTTGCAATTAGATATTTAATCAGGTCAGCGATTTGTTCCGACCCGGCCGCCTCTCATTGTAGAGCCAATTTTGGTTTCGATCTCTCGCACATCCTCTGACACTCAGACCGGTTTCACTCAAGATTCAGGTGACAATTGAAGTTCACGGACAACCTACATTCACCCAAGCATAGACTGGTCAGTCCCAACACGATCTCATAAAATGTGACCTCATTTCATCAGAATATGCGACAGTTTCCACCACTCTTGAATGCTAGTATGCAAATTGCGTCCGCCATGTCGCGTCATCGCATGATCTTAACAATCGATACTCTAATATTTGCTTCTTGTTGCATTTTACGAGGAGTGCAAGACCTACTCCATGTAATCCAGATTAAGCAAAGATGCCTTGGGGATTATAATAAAGGGCAGAGGGGTCATAAAATGACGTATGACGTAGCTACTTAAATGACCATTTATAATAGCATCAAATAGAACTTCAAGAATCATGACAAACACCTTCCGGTTTCACAGTGAGGTAAAAACTCTCTGCACTTTGAATCTTTATATAAAACATACTACACTGATGAAATGTCTCGTCAAAATGTTCTCGGGTGTTGTTCTCCAAACTTCACGGTCAGGCACAATTTTGCTTCTCACGATGGGTTTGGTGTCTTTCGCCATGTGGCATGGAAAGCTAGATCATGTTTTCTGCCAAATGAAACGTGTTGAATCAGTTCCTCATTTCCACAGAGATCAGAATTCAATGACTGGACATTTAGACGCATATCTGATCACGTGACATAGTAAAGTAATCTGCCAATTAACGTTAACCATCTTGTGCGATGACACAATGTCGCAAAAAAGGATACAAACCACTGATGATCCGTGTTTGCATATATATATATATATATATATATATATATATATATATATATATATATATATATATATATATATATATATATATATAAGTGTTTGTCTGTGTCTGTGTCTGTGTTTGTCTGTCTGTCTGTCCATAAAGCTAGAAACATTTCTAGCTCCATGGTCTCTCTGTGTCTGTCTGGAATAAGTGCGTGTGGAGAGAGAGAGAGAGAGAAGAGAGAGAGAGAGAGAGAGAGAGAGAGAGAGAGGACAGAGAGACAGACAGACAGACAGACAGACAGACAGACAGACAGAGAGAGAGAGAGAGAGAGAGAGAGATCCATACACAAAACTCACACACGAATAGCAATTTTAGGGGTTACAACAACATGCATCGTCCTTCGTCGATTTAGCCAAGTCAATCAACACACAGTAAGATCAAGCATTGAAAAAAAAATCGTCCCTGGGAATTTTCGTTGCCTCTCTCAACCCAAGCGAAAAGTACACACTAAAGATTCGTGTACCTGTGTACAAATTGGACTCAATAGTCTACCCTCACCGGTCTTTCAACTTTCCTCTTATTTCTGCTGTCACACTCTCCGACACTTCAGTTCAATTTGGAGAGGAATGTTTGGCCGTCTCGGGAGAAGCGTTACCTTGTTGACTGAAAGGCGTGCCGTGCACAAGTTGACAGAAGCTATCGGTCAAACAAAGAACATATTTAGCTCCAGATTCTCTCACGAAATAATGGCAGCGAATATCAATGGAAATTCTCTTCGATCGGTGCGATTTGCTTTCATCAGAAGTTTGCGAAATGTCGTCTGGTCACTTTGAGAGGCCTGACAAGTCACGGCTCTCAAAAAAGGCGGGAATTACATTTGATTTGCAATTATGATGTCGTCTGCGTCACAAATGATAAATTCTATCGATACTCGACCACTCATTGTGTAAGACGTTCCAATCCATTGGATACTTTGTCCGAACCCATGTCAGTTTGAGAGTTTATAAGCCAACGGACTTTCACATACCATCGTAAGATCCAGGTTGTGAAAACTTCCCAAGCCACACCTGTACACAATGTTATTGGCGATAGTGTTGACCTTAATGCTTGTCCGAGTCTGTGATATGATCTTACACAAAAACACTTGAAACCTTCAAATTTTTGTCATTATTTGTTCTAAATTCTTAACTTTTCTATTTAAGTTTTAGTAGCTCTTTCAGATTTGCTTGTACCGTGAAGTATATTGTCGTAGAGCCATTAATGATGAATTTTGAAGGCGCGGTTTAGAACGCATGCAATAAATAACTCTAAAATACAACGAAGGACATTTACGTGCTGACATTAGATCGATAATATGCGAACCATATGCCTTGACTTAAATCTTTCTGAAAAGTAAAATGGTTCATGGGAGAGTATTTAGGTTCCCCTTGGCAAGATTCATGCAACAAAAGCGATGCGTTGGTGCTAGAACGCTGACCATTATTGATATCACAGTCCCTGCACACGCGCGGACTGTGTTGATACCAAGTTCTAAATATCCGGTCGTGGAGTCTAGACTCTGCGCTGTAAGCCAGCCTCTCAGAAATTACTAGTACTTCATTACGAACGAAAGCTTTAAAATTAGCAACCTAAGCTTACATATCTGGCTTTTACGCTACAATTTTGAAGTGTGACGTTCTTAGTATGTCTGCGCTGCAGTCAAGAACGTTTATTCATGAGTATCGCAGCTTAATGGACGTTTCTGTCATCTTTGACAATCGTCGCTATTTTTGTGACTTGGACGAGGGGCAGAATTGAAAATGCACCCATAAATATAGCGTCTGAAATTCCTCTTTCCTGGGATTTGATGTTATTTGAAGTGGCAGCAACCTGTTGCTTACGCCTGGTGTGTTTGTATATCGCCGTGTAATGCAACGCAATTAAGTTTGCGACCTTTGACCCGTCGGGTTTTCACTGTTTGAAATAGTTACACGTCGCCCGCACGTTTCTCGAAAAGCAGTTCCCCTGCCGCAATGATTCTTGGCGCGATGCCAAGCCAACACCCGACACCAGCCGAAGTTTTTGTTCGGAGACGAGGTAAAGACGTCAACACTGTAGGTAGTGACGTACGGTCCTTGAAGACGTACGTTGTCGGATGATAAATCCCGTGAATTCAGCTCGAACCCTTTGCCTTCCATACTTCTGTGCCTCTATCGATAGGAACAAGATGCCAGGTGTTTACCAGGTGTTGGCGACATTACCTGTCCGATGACGTTCTTCAACTATCTTGCCCGTCGATCACTTTGGGACGTCCATTACCAATACATGTGTGACCTACACTACACCCAGTACCTGGCCTTGATAAATACTTGTGATGGCTGGCAGATTGCAAGTCAAAGACGTGATACCACGTAGATAGGCCTACAGTACGTTTTTGTGAGAGATGGCCCCTGACACTGACAGCCCAAACTTCCGTGCTTTGTTTTGGTATGTATTAAACATAACGTGTTGTAAATAGGGCAACCTGTATGTGAAGCTCACCGTTGATCATTAACCATGGCTTAGTTGTAACGGGAGCTAGAAACGGACGGTCCTAGTTCCATGGTTGTACAGTGTAGTGGACAGCTCGACTCCGTGGCCTAACTCAACAGACATAGTTACATGTTTTAAAACATTCTGTATTTGCCAACATCAGATAGGCCTAACAGAGCTTAATTTAGCCATAAAAAGTATGCATGACTGAATTTTGCGACAGGTTGGACAATTCATACTACAGTACAGCCACTACACTGCCCTGCACTGCATCACACTTCACCACACTGCACTACACTTCACTGTACTACACTACACAACACTGAACTGCACAACACTACACTACACTACACCACACTACAGTACACTACACAACACTACACTACACTACACTACACTACACTACACTACACTACACCACACAACACTATGCTACACTCCACTACAGTACACTACACTACAGTACACTACACTATACACTGCACATCACAACACTACACTAAACTACACTACACTACACTACACAACACTACACTACACTACACTACACTACACTACACTACACTACACTACACTACACTACACTAGTGACTACACCTCACAACAATGTGCTACACTTCACAGCACTGCACTACACTTCACTACACCACACTAAACTTCTCACCACACTGCACCACGCTGCACTACACTACACTACAGTACACTACTCTGCTCTACACTGCACTTCAGTACACTGCACTACACTTAACCACATTGTGCGACATTACACTTCACTACTATACACTACACCTCACCTCACTTCTCAACATGGACCTTTATTGAACCACTGATCCTCCACAAAGGAGGGGACGTGATTGCACCAATACTACTTGCACCAGCAAAGGTGTTCATACTGTGATGACAACTCTCATACTCATGGTTGGACAGTGTCACTCGCGTGACAGCCCTCTATCGGTAGCTGTACAGCTTACAATCACCAACCCACTTTGTAAAACACGATAGCGCCATTCAATATCACCTTGTCGCTAATTGTGCACGTTATCCGAGGATTATCACACCGGGACTACATTTCTGTGTGTCAGGAAGTTGTGCAGTGCTTGTCTGTCAACTTTCTCTCAGACAGACCACAAAGACCGAGACCGTTACGAGTCTGTGAGTAAATATACACTTTTGCAAGGGCCGTACCCGCAGTCCCTATTGTTCCAGATCACGCAATACCGCTCCACGGTATATTTGTACAACTCTACACTGAGCTGATATGAACTGTAATAAGAACCCACGATGATGATTCTCTGTGTCGATTTGAACAGAACTGGAAAGACCATAGGAAATCAAAGAGTTCGTCCACTAATTCTACCATCTTGAAACTCCTGACGATCGAACAAAAATATTAACCCAGTTCCCCCATCACACCCCAGACAATCGCCGAAGCGGTGAAGTGTCAAGCAAGCTTTGAAACATAAGCATGATATCAAGTCTCTGTCGAAGACTTGATCTTATAAACACGAAATATATTGAACACGTGACCCAGAATATAGAAGCATTCAAACTTGTTATCGGTAAGTGAATCTCTTTCAGAGACTGAATTCTGACAGACCCCGTAACAATTGGCTGTTCAGTCCATGAAAAGAACAATACACCACCATGAGACAAATTTAACATTTATGACACCGTTATGTAATAATGTTTTGCAGTCACGCTCAAGTAACCGCAGAGAGAACTTAAATCGGGGGACATAAATTATTTATTTATTCATGCATGCATGTGTGTGTATGTACGCATGTCAGTGGAAATTGTGAAATTATTCTTTACCTTGTCACGGTAAATTTGATCATGAAATGTTTGTGTACCGTGGGAAATGAGAATGAAACGACAAAGACTGTATTCATTCGTAGTCAAGAAAAGCGTTGTATTGAAGCTATGACAACTGCCAATGTTCACTTTGTCAGATGTGTAAGGATGGAAACACCTCACAGCAACATTTTATAAAGCCGGGATTCCCCCCCCTCCCCCAACCATTGAGATGCCCCCCAACTATTCGGAAAACAAGAGGCATATATAATTTTGCAAATCTGGTCCTGAGGCGGAACATCATCAAGGTGACTAGTACTTTTTACAACAAATCGGTCGTTCTGTACAACGTCTAGGCGTTGTCTGCTCGATGTCTATTGATCGGATCCCAAGGTCATCCAGACCCGAGCCTCAAAGAACGACGCGAAATTGTGTGAACCAGCAGGTTATATACAGTCGTTGTGCGCGTGCGCACTGCAATTTAATAATTGCCCCTTAGGGAGCAGGAGGGTGATGAATTACAGTTCGGAAGCTTGTAATCCAGGGACACTGGATAATCGGAAAGAAAGGATTGCTTATTCGAACAAAAAAGTTTGGAAAATTGCCAAAAGTGTTCGTGAAATAAGTATTAATAACAGGTAATTTAAATAGAAATAGGCTATCCAATCAGATAATCCGTTACTTTTGTAGAGTTTTTGGTAGCAAAGATTTTAAACTGTGAACGATTTACGTGTACTGTTTGTCGTTTTAATTACGATTTAAGCTTTGAGTAAACTTATTCAACGCCGAATAATGATATTGATACCAACCAAAGTACGATACACTGTATTGAAATATGAAACGATGCGAAGACACAGCATCTTCAGAGACACTGGAAAGTTTTAAGCTCAATCTTTTCTAGCCTGCTGCTATTAGCCTTGTGTCAGGGAAAATCCACTCGACTACAGCTTTAACCTTGATTTTGCCATGGTTACTAACACCTCTCTCCCCCTGCGGACGTGCCCAATCTTGTTGCCCTGCCATCAACTTGAGAGCAATGATGTGAAGCGAAGCCTACAGCGGTGCAGTAGAAAGCTGTCGGTCGCTTTCACACAATGCTTTCACCATACAACACTGTAACCGCCGCATGTATCGCCAGACATTGAGTAAAAGCCGTGATAGTGTGTTTCACCCTGAAAAGACCAAGCCAAGCCGAACAGAAGCACATTTAGATCGTGTTACACGCCCCCGATCACTCTACCAGGATTTAATTGATAATTTTATGCTTGAGACTTTCTAATCCGTTCTTTTCATTGTCACTTGGGACAGACAAGCCCTTTGATAAGCGTTGTTACAAAGACGTCAACATTTTAATCTACTGAACAGGGATTCAGTAACTTGTCACTCTAGTCTCCTTCACACATTATGTCCTGTTCCATTGTTGTCGCAAAGATGGTCACCGAATGACGTTCGTGTGTCGAATTCCACCATGGAGGGAGAGACTTCCCCTCAATTGAGAATGAATCAACATGACCTCGGGGTGACTGGGTGCCATGCCAGCGCAAGTTGAATTACTGTGCGCCGCTTTTCAAACTGTGACGCGCAACAAGAGTTGGCTGGTCAATGCGTCGTTTGTCGTGTGCCGTAAAAGGGTGGTTGAATTGTCGTTCCAATCATGAAAGGGCTGTTGAATTCACAGCAGTGTGTCGATAGAAACTTTTGTGAGTGTGTGTGTTATCCCCTGAGTGATAATCGTCAGTGTTCGGAATACAGGAAGGGTCAGAGGTCACCTCAGGTTGAGGGCTTTGCCTTGGAACTATCCATGACAGATCCACAGAGATCAATAAGGAAGATACCACATCAGCAAAATAAATTTCTGGAAGCAAACCTTCAGTGGATCTCACTATCTTATTGGTGACGCTGCCACAATTGTGTGTCTATTATTTACGTTGTCTGAAGGAAATGCGGTCATGTTTACAGTAATGAGCGATAATTACAGGCTGTAATTAATCGGTTAATTAAGACAATTTTGTCAGTAGTCTCCAAGCAATGCCAATACTTCTCCATAGTCCTCCACTCAGTTTCTCAGACTAAAAGTCACTAACACGATTGGAACTAATTTGGGATAATTGGATGATGAAGTAATTTCGATTCAATCTTCGAATGTAACCTCATCTACTTTTCTTTTTAAGTTACACACTTGTTTTTATGAGTAATTTGTAAATTAGATTAGATAACTTTATTACCATTATATACATTCATGTACATTAGGAAATTGTCTTGCTGTCGTCACACAAAACAACACAACATCAGATATTATATGTAACTAAAAACACTTTAAAAACCGACTATAAACCAAAAAAAAGTAATACGAAGGAGGCATGAGTAAAAAAGAATATAAAATCTTATGGATACAGGTAATAAAAAAATACAATTGCAAATTAAAAATTGCGATCTGAAAGTATGAACAGCACGTGGATAAAAACTATTGCTAAAACGTGCGGAATTCACTTTAAGGGACCGATAGCGCCGTTCAGAGGGGAGCAATTGAAATAAATCATGAGCTGGATGAGTGCTGTCATCGAATATCGCAATATACGGCACCTACCGCTTTTGAGAAATTTGAAAGATATGACAATCCAATTATCCCAATTTAGTTCCAATCGTATTCACTGTCAATATAAGACCAAAGAAAAAAACTGTGCTGTTCCGATAACCCAACCTACCCTATTTTTTGCCTGTCGACCCTAAACTTTTTAGAGCAACATAAACACGGAAGTAAAAAAAAAAGAAAGGAAAAAAACCCGTAAAATCACTTGTTCGTTACCTGGCATTTGATTTTTGCTTGAACGAGTATGTATTTTATGTTTTTATTCCTTTTATATGTACGAAACGTTTTTCTGGAAATGTTTCGGCCAGTGTTTGTTTGATCGCCATGAACCCCTGAAAAGTGCATATTTTAAAAATAAAAGTATTTTGGAAAAAAAAACCTGCCGAGCCACCTACCTTATATTTGAAAACCATGTTATCGGAACAGTACAATTTATTTTTTTATTTCTTTGGCCTAATGGAAAAACTATTCTGTTCGGAGTCGAGTTTATTATCCACAACGATGACAGAATTAGCGTGTCTTACAGTATATGGTGACTTGAACCAACCCATTGATGTTACTGCTAATGCGAGCAACATTTATAGCAATGTTCAACATCTTGATCATCTTAAACTTGCAATGACTAGCAAATAATATTTTTGGGGTTTGTTCGCTCAATGATTTGTTACGATCCAGCCATACACAGAGATACGTAAAAGATGAAATCATTATTTCGTTCTTGTCCTATTTTGTGATTTCGATAAGATTACGGCTATTGTATTTCTCAAGTGGAGCATACATAAATGCAGAATTCTTTGCACACTTATACCGTTGCCAAAACGTTAACTCTAAAATATTCCCTTGCAAGCATAGTGATCGATGAACGCCCTGTATTCAGAATCTCTTTGTGCAGAGTTTGAACGGGACAATAGCAGTGTTTGTGTCATCGAAAGTATAAATTTCATGTTTGATAATGAAGCAAATGTTCAAAGGACATTCTCTTTCGTTCACTGACGTAATCTTTCACGCTCTAAGCCCACGGTAGTATCGGAGCTTGCGATTATCAAACATAGACTGTGCAATATCGCTGATGAATTCACTATAAAATACAAACAGGCAGAACTGTATAAATATCGATGTACAAGTCCTGACATACTTTCCCAATCATAGATGAGCGATTTCGTTTCATGGCGAGTTCACCGTACGATCCCCTCCCAGCCTATGTCCGTCTTTTCACATTTTCAACGCCATTCAATGCAGACTCACCGGGCAGTGTGTCCGCGCTACGGCGGACTTGATATTCTAAACACGTACCAACTGTGATAAAAGTGCAAGCTCTTACAAAAGGTCACAATACACGCCTTACGCCCGTGTGATGTCTCAATTGAGAGACACTATTAAAACGCATCCCTAGTTTCGGATCTCAGCAGTCACTCAGACACATTCCTTCTCTACGGTTCGGTATTAATTTCACTATACCGACCACGCCCTCTGTAGTCACTACCTCGTTCGCTTCAGCCTTTTTTTCAGAATTCCAGCTTTTGCATGTATCCACGAACGTCGATGGTAAACTTTTCGCCAAGCCAACGCAGGGATCATACGGTGTAATACTCGTAGATAGATCTGACAAATAAATATTTTGATAGGTCATCATGCTACTGTGATTGCGGTGCCTGTGTGATTTCAAGTCAGTCGAAGTCATAAATTATTCTAACTTAGGCCTAACTTTCTATATTCCACCGGCAAAGTGTCGCAATAACCTTGCATTCAAATACAGTTTGCCAGGCTAGAAAGTTAATTGATAAAATATAAGGCTGAAAAAAACTGTTAATTTTGACCAGAGGTTGTAATTTTGGTATTTTGAATGTATGAAGAGCGTCAAATAGTTTATCATCGGCACTTTCGTGTGTAATCTGTAATATTTTCCCGGCATTGTTGCATGATGGGAAGTAAGTCACCGTTTCTACGCAGTTTCACTGCATAGTTGTATCACAACCTGTGTATCATTCCGCGTCCTTGCCTGTTATTAAGTCCCGAACCGACAAGGTTTTCCATTCAGAACAATAACACCGTAAAAGATTATTGTTTGCAACACTGGCCTTCATGAACAATTTTCTCGTCACGGTCATTGCATTTATTAATCGAGGTTTTCTCGGAACTTATTTGCAGAGCAAACACCAGACGTTAATAAAGGCCGGGCGTTGTAGCTCAAGGTCGGAGAAAGTACATGTTCAAATTTGGATCCTTTCTCAGTGTCTGATGTCAACTATATCAGCGTGGGAACTGACTTCACCATCTCGACTGGCTGTCATCTACTCAGAGTACTAAAGACAACTATGGAAGGGGTATGTAAATTGTCTCAAGCACATCCTCAACACTCCAAACATAGAGCACAAGTTTACAGAACAACCAATCTATAGGCAAGTGCTTCCCCCTTTAGAAACCCCGTTTTCAGACTTGCTGCCGGTGGCCTTGATGAATGTCGTAGGATGTACGTCCTCAAGGTTCAATGAATGGCCAAGTTTCGATTTTCAGCGCCAACGCATTATTGATGAACACTTGTCAGCCGTACCTTTGAATACTTGGTAATCATTTCGCATTCCCAGTCCGAATCGTTCCTGTGTTGCTGAACAATTGCCACTTTCTCGGTTGGTTTGTCAAGTATGGGATCTCATTACGTTCCACTTTTCTTTCGCAGTTGAGGTATCGAAAGATTCGGCCTTTTAGATCGTTTTGTGTGCATGAAAATAGTGTCATCCAGTGATTAGACAAGAAAATATAATGTGCCAAAGTGACAAGCAGCAAGCAGACAATATCATGTAGTGTATCTGTTGTCAAGTTGTCCGCCATGATAGAAAAATACATAATGTCTGACAATGATGACGTGGGCATATAGTTAGTTCAGGGCCATCATGTAATACATTTAATATTGGTAGGTGTTTGTTTGTTTGTAGGTTTGTTTACTCTAAGGTTATTATTATCATAAATTTCCCAAATAAAAGATATTTGACACATATGATACCCGGATGGAGGGCGTAACGCCGACATTGTCCGATCCAATACATCTTTTTTGATGTTTGGTAAAATCTGTACTCACTTTCAGAGAACATTTCAAAAGAACCCATTCGCATTAACTGATCAAAAAAACCGTACAGCAATGAGCGGTTTCATGTGGAGTGAAACTGAGAATAAGTTCATAAACGCAATAGACCTACCCAACATCTCGTCCTGTCTCTGTATTCTATCTGACTATCTTTGTTTCTGTCGATCGTGACAGTATATCGATTATCTGTCTGTCTTCATCTGCCCGTCTGTAAGCCTCCCCCTCCCTCCCTCCCTTCCTCTCTCTCTCTCTCTCTCTCTCTCTCTCCTCTCTCTCTCTCTCTCTCTCTCTCTCTCTCTCTCTCTCTCTCTCTCGTTTTTTCTATTTTTCCATTCATATGTCTTCCGATCTTACCTTTCTTATCATAAAGTTCCTTCACTGCATTTATTCAAGCGGTCTATTGTATTGGCATTTATCAAATTCCAGTCATAGCTGCTATCTCCCCGGCTCGGATGAGGACAATGTTGTGACGTCACTACCAATATTGCACTCGTCCCGGCCTTAGAGTGGCAACACCTTTATCGACCAATGCCAAGGGGCGGGGGGGGGGGGGAGCTAAACGAGTACACTGATATCAATGATCGCCGAAAAGTTACGAATATTACAGCCTTCCTTTTAAGTTGCTCAAAATTACCCACAATGCACAATGTACGATGACAGTACTGGACAGACGCTCACACTCACAGTGCACAAGTCTACGTACATACACGTATATTGCAAACAGATTAGCCTAGCTAGAGACCTAAATACCGAGACTTACATACATACATACACATACATACACACACATACATACGTACGTACGTACATAGTACGTACATACTGCATAGCCTACATACATACATACATACATACATACATACATACATACATACATACATACTGTAAATTAGTCAGAAAGACTGGTCTTAATGTTTTGAACTTTGGTGTAAGGCTATACTGGGCCGCTACGAACATTCTAGCGACAACAATGTGTAATAAGAGTATAGGGATATCCCACAAACAGTAGTAAGGAATGTTAATTATGTCAATCTTTAACAGTTCCCCTTTCAAGCCATAATACGGACAGTGTGGTTTCAGGAGTCGGAAGAATTTCACTCTACAGAGAAACGTAAATACAACAGTTGAACCAGAACGCTGACCGTGCAACGAGAAACCGCAGGTTGTTCGTTTGTTTGTGATCAGGTTACGAGCAATTTTCTGCCGAACGCGTGATAATGTTGCTGCGTATCGATTGCGCCGAGTGGGTTACAAATTCAACCATGACTTCTCGTTTCGCTGGATTTGATTTAATCTGTCGCTTGGCATCAACGCAGAAACCGCATTTTTGACGGTATTTTGTGTCCTTAACAGTAATCTTTGCCTAATTTGTTGCTTGTCAGTGGTTTGAGATTTGTTAGGCCTATGGCATGCGCTTTAATAATATCGGACCTATAAGCGGTCAGGAATCGATACAGAAAATCAGGTGACAGTAAAGTAACTTATTGACTTCAAAAGGCATTCACAATATCTAACCTACAACCTGTAATGATACAGACAATAAGGTGGCAGTAAAATAAGTTATTGAGTCCAAAGAAAATTAAAGTTACAGACAAAAAATAAAGATTAGATCGTGTCCAATGTTATTAGGTCTCCCGTCTTCTTCAAGTTATACAGTAAATGTTGAATTTTGAAAGATTTAATAAAAATGAACTCACTGTCGAACCCGTAAATACAGGATCAGTAAATTGTTTAATGTGTCATATTTTGGTCATTATCTGTTTTACTGGTTGACTTTCCTCGAAAATCCAAAATTGAAAAGCTCAGCTAGCCACGGAATGTCACAAAAACGACATCGGTAAGACAAGAAGAAATTAAGGTTGTTGAAGGACTTTTCATAGTAGAAGCGTCCTTGACCTTCAGGTTTGCCTTTTCCCCGACCGACTGAACGATCAGCGTTTGGTATTAAAAATCTGTTGACGACAGTATTTTGTTCGTATTTTGCCGTGCCAATATTTGGAAATGATTCCGTGATATCGAAGATATCGGGTCTATAATTTCAGTTATTATTGAATCGCTTGGTCGTATCCAAGGCGCGGGGATGTGCGCACATTCCACGTATATAAAGCGTCCCTGAGAGTTATTGACCCTTGAAGTTGGAGAAATATGACAAAGTAAAGTAATACGGAACAATTGAGTATACTGTAACTGCAAACAGCGTTACAAAAATATGAACTGGTTTCGGCAAACAACAAATTGCATATCGTGTTGTTTCTGGTCAAGTCTTCACATGCTCACCGGCTGTTCAGTACTAAACCCTTCCTTCAACGCACTCTTTTCCAAACACATTTGTTTGAAAATGATGTATAGCCCGACCGCAGCGCCAAAGAAAGAACACGACTACGGTATAAGTTTTCACGACTGTTGATGTAACGTACCCTTTACCGGTAACCACATACGGCTGGCAGAGGACACACGCCCTCTTTCTTGCTTTCAAAGGGGACAGGTATTTATGAGCTGTCAACTTGTGGCGGCCTGGAGAGAGGGAAAAACGGCATCGTGTGACCGTAATTGTAGTGTATGCTTTGACTTGCTATATCCGTAGTCGACAAATAATAAGAAAATCAATTATTTTCTTTTTAATCTTGACCATTTAATGTTTTACTGGTTTCGTTAGGGTTGTGATGATGTCTTCCGGTCCATGGTTGTAGTTCAACATCATGCCAGTCTTGTCGCTGACGCTCAGAGTGCCGTTTACCGCTGACCATTAAAACTGTAAATGGTGTATTTCCCTTCGATGCATGTCAGTTGATAGGATTTCACTAAAATGAAACAGTCCAAGGCGAAAATGACAAGGTTCGAACTAAATGCTACGCTCAGTGAAAGTGCCATGTATATTTGTCAAAAACACACCGTTACAATCCAACAAGTTTACATTAGACTGGACTGTAAAATCAATTGAACACCCCACTGGTCACCGCTTTTGTCGATATAAAAGTCTGACACAATAGACCCTATTCTCTATATGCAGCATCGGAACTGCCCTCTATAAAAGACTATTGGAAGAACCCTTTGAATTGAAATCCCGTTATTTCACCTTCTATTGGCTTGACCCGATGATTCTCGAGTCCCGAATGACGTCAGGGATCTGGCCAGCCCCACGTCTCACCCCGGAGTCTCATATTCTGTGTGCTTGCGAAGTTGCCTACAGTACTAGTGATGTTCACCTGTGTGATTGTTTGATTGCAGATTAGCAATTAACATTAAGACATCTTCTACAACATACCCAAGTCGCACACAGTTGTCACGTACACACGATTTGTAAAGTCGCTGCCCCTCGAGTATTTCCTTCAGATAGCAAAGATATCGGCTGTAGTCCTACTGTGACATTGTGACCCGGCAGCATGGCTTTTCAGAAACGCTAAATTTCGTCAAGTCATTTCAATCGCTACCTCTTACTATCTCATCCATGTTCAATTCTAACGGACGATTCTACCACAAAGTTGATCACAACTTCCATAAACTTCGAAAACTGAAAATACGTCAATTCACTGCACGATTCAATAGTACGCTTTTCACAAAAGAACCGACGTGGTATAAAAAGAATTCTTTACAAATCATCATCAGCCTGGGTCACAAATCGTACATTTCATGGGGCAGCCAACAATTTATGAAGTGCCGTCTGTCAATGCCTTAGTGGGCTGTAAACTCGGAAAACGTGTTGGTCCGCAACAACAACCGTTTCGGGTGTGGTTTTACGAGTGTTTATTCGTATTTAACCAAGATGCGATTGAAAATACCGTTAGGATTTCAGTCAACAAAAGCAATAATACTGAATACAGTGTCCTCCCTTTCTAAGTTGTGTGCTCTCTCTCTCTCTCTCTCTCTCTCTCTCTCTCTCTCTCTCTCTCTCTCTCTCTCTCTCTCTCTCTCTCTCTCTCTCTCTCTCTCTCTCCTCTGCACCGCACATATTACTGAATGTCGACTACAACATGTTTGATTAATCCAATTCCATGATACACGATGTTTTGTGAAACCATATCACTACTGAAATGGGAACGCGTATTTGTGTTCACTATCAGCGAAAACTTATAAACAGACGATATGATTGCAACTCAAGGGCATATCTAGGTTCCACATGCTTCTCTTACCCACATATTAACCCTTCCACCACCATATTACGGCACTGCTCTATTGTTTTCAACGGGAGAATTGGTACCGCCACACAGGCGAGTTGAATTGAAACGATCGAGTGACAAATTGTACTTTTGCCACAAGCTGTACCATCCTATTCAGAGACTCTCGGGTATATGAAATCATTGTAGCTTTTATAAGTGGAATAAGGGTCAACGGTTGATCTTTTACAAATAAATCCATGCCACATTTACGATAAATTATTGGGTTTTTTCCTTCACAACAGATACATGCTCAGTGTAGCTCTGAAATTAAGCCTACGTTAGGAGCCGTTGATTCTCTTTGAAGACCTTTGACCTCAAGATAGTTGGCTGGTTGCCAAGAGACTCTCAGGTCTTGGCAAGGACGGTCATTCCACAAGGTCAGTGAACATGTTAATTACATGGTGAGAATGAGGATTGTGGATATTTCAAACAATTGATTGAAGTCTGTAAAAAAAAACCAGGGCGTTGATCAAAATGTTTTCTGTACCCCACATATATTTTTGAAATGCGTGTACACCGTGAAAAGCTGGTGTATGTCGGCAGATCGTTAAATAATTGTCTGTATTATGAGTGTCGAAGGTCTAGCAGAAAGAGAGAGAGAGAGAGAGAGAGAGAGAGAGAGAGAGAGAGAGAGAGAGAGAGAGAGAGAGATTAAAATTTTTTCAACGTTTATTGTCGGACGGTTGTCCAATTACTACCATGTGGAAGAAGTTTATACATTGATATTCCAGAATTCTTTTCAGTGCATTTATCGTAATGTTAGTCATATATATTTGACTGCAGAAATGTATGCCCCAAACAAAGTGCGCCATCTCAGCCACTGGTTAGAGAGTGTTCCCTTGGTAACAAAATACATACTTGAACTGGTATGCCACTGACCGCGGGAAATTTCTTAAAAATAATAAACTGGCATCAGGAGTCCAAAGCTTGTGGACACTGCCATCTATAGCTCAGGTCCATAACCTCAGCAAAGGAACATGTTTTATGCTTTTCCTGGAAGTGGTGAGGCGATGGTAATAACTGGTCTAGCGGCATAGCCTACAGTCACTTTGTGTTCTGGTATCATAATCCTTGCAATGCCCAGAATAGAACAGCGCCAACCATGTGGAAGAAATCGTTTTTCGCAATTGTCTTGGAGAATGCAAGGCACTCTATTTAAGATCGATTACGGTGCCGGTGGAGTGTCCAGAGAATGCCGGTTTTGATACGGTTTAAGTAGGATAGCCGTAAGTTTCGATCGATACTCCATGCGGAGCTAAATCCTGTATTGTGTGGTCTTTTATCGGCACTGGGACAATCCTTCACCCAGCCAGCGTCAGGTTTTACCGCCATGTCATCGATAAATTGCTGGTAGTAGTTTCACTTCATCAGGGGAGTTCACGTACAATGCGATCGAATGGTTGATGGTTATTCTGGATGAGCCTGAAGTCACTGACAAAGTGTTCATCGATCTGACAACGCAAGTGTCGCTATTATGTGCATGTCAGGTTTTTCCAGCTGTGAAAGATCATTAAAGGAATACCCGAATTGTTAGACTTCCACTATGATTACAAAGGTTGAATCAAAGTGTGCAGTGTATGTAACCCTTCGTTGAAACAGGTATCATATACTCGAAGCCGAGGCAATACAGCGCCATAGCCTCGTTTTCGATATCAGTCATGTTCATGGGGGTTGTTTGACCGTCACCTGACGGTGATATACCTAGTAATGACAAGGTTGATGGCACTCGCAATGAACCACGGTTAGGAAACGAAAGGCCCTTGGTGGTAGGCTTGTGGATATCAAACAAAGATTTGGAACTAATAAGTAACACTGTGTACCCTCGTTGTGGGTCCTCGATCCTTTGTTTGCCCTATGCAGCCACGATATTATCTCGTTTCGTATTCGCATCAGGACCTCGCGTAAGATTCAGATGGTTCTATTGTGACGGTATCGTTTCGTTGTCATTGAAATTGACACGTACGTGTGGAAGTGTCGGGTCAGAATGTTTGTATTCATATTTTAACCTGTTTAAATATCAACAGAGATATTGACCGTGGACCATGCAACGAACTTTTAATAGTATGAACAAGATTTTACATACAGTGAGGAATATCGTATTTAGTTCTGACAAGATGAACTATTTGACGTTTTGTACTCCGAAATCCTGATGACAGAGGGAGCAATAGAGAGAGGGGCTATAGAGAGAAGGTGTCAGAACTGCGCCTGTGCGACTTTCTTGCACAATATCCAAATGCACCACTCCAACATACCTGCAACATGTACACTATGGCAAATATGTTTTAACTTTTATCAGTCGTCGATACCATAGATAAAGTATGTGCATTGGTCATATGGGTCCCATACAACCTTTCGGCGCTCTTCCGAGGCCCCTCCTTGTAGCGGTTAAGATTTCCTCACGGTAACCAACGATAATTTTTTTCCAGAACCTCTCCGTAGATTTGGTGTGAAGGTTTTTTTGATGCCATACAAAAACTGCGCAGAGGTACTGGACAAACTGTTAGTCTTGGGCGAGCTGAAAGGTCCAACATGAGAATGAAAGACATTGTCTCGTGCGAGTAGCCTTATCTTGTCCCAGACCCGAGTCGTTGTGTTCCCATATGTCAAAGGTCACCTCTTAAAATAACACCCAGTCTATGTCAACAAATACTTCACTCAAGTGTGATGTATTTGAAGTTATCTGCCTATTTAAACAGTGGGAAATTAAGTTGAAGCAATTTGCTGTTTTGTTTCGCGTTTTTTGGGTTGGGTGTGATGGGAGTGCGGTCGAAGAACGTTCACCCTTATACGACATTGCTTTTGTTTGAAATGATTCTTCCTACCCTGGGAAAAACAGTATCGTAATAATTCATTTTACAGTTATCCGTGAATGAAAAGACTCATAGGCAAGCCCTTCATTGGCCAGTGCAATGAGCAACCGAGGACAATGGGTTTGTGAGGAATTCCACGTCGAACGTGGCTGTAGTCTGGGAGATGCCGTCCCAAGTTGGCAAGCGAGTGACAAGGTGTGAAAGGCAAGCAATGAACAACTCTCATTCAATACGTGGCTTTTGTTTTGTTGTTCAGCACCTCGCGGAAGCTTACTAAGGACAAGAGGTTACGAGGAAACAAATCGAATGCGAGATGCGAACCCCGATGCAAGAGTTTGTAACAAGAGCGCGTAGAAAGCTGAGTCGTAAAGTGCTGTGTCGATGGAGGAAACGGTAAAATTTTAAACATTTTTACCGTGCATGTAATCATGTTTAAATTTTTGAGGTGCACAACTATTATTTCTATTTATAGTAAGCATGTGTTTCATAATGCAATGGTTGAGATAAGCACTGCTAAAATACAAACATAATATACTATTCTGTCTCGCTTGCAGAATTATTTAGGTGCACTCACAAATACCACCTCATATTTAAATCGATGATTCTGCTAGGTTTCTCATATATTCTACAGACACTACAAGAAAGCCGAGACGAACTTTCAAAGATGTTTCAGTAAAATCATTGAGGTATAAAGGCCACGTTATTAGAATTAGCATTGTACGTTACTGTGCGGTTTATGCTGAGAAAACACTGTATGTGCAATAGCACAGTGAAATTGGGGATATTTTTGAACATCAGCTACAAAAATGGTAGAAAAAGTTTGTATTGTTTATTTGTCGATGAAAAATACCGCTCGGTGCTGAAATCGTTGCGAAGTAGGAGTGAATTGACATTAGTTTAAATGTCTCGAAAATGTCAGTGTGGATGCATTCAGTTGATTTCAGCTAATTTTTCTGAATGGATAATTTTCGAGACGTCATGTTATCTGAAATGTTCGTGAGTAAGATTTATTATTCTCGCCCAGCAGAGAAACAACGTTGAAATTGTTGTACCCAAAGTGCGTGTCTTTGAAAACCAATTTACTTGTACGTCCCATGATGTCTGTCCGAAAAATGGCGCCAAATTCAAATTTACAGAGGCCTAAACTCGATCATGCGTGTTTTACAAGCCGTGACACGAAAAGTCCAGGTTTAAACAGAATTTAATGAGTGGAATGAGGGTGGATACCTGCGTGTCAGAATGTCACCGCGTCTTTGAAATGAAATTTCTTAATTTATGAGGGTCTTTGTTCGCTTGACTGCATTTGTTTGAAATTCCAGCGGACAATAACCGGCAGTTGAACTTCGACAGAGAATTAACAATTCTGTATTCTGTCCTGACGCATCGGACACAAGGCATTTGAAATCTGTCTTCCATGCTCGGCCACTTCCAGCAGACTTCCATGGAAATTTGTCATACCGCAGACAGTGCTTGCTGTCTCCGTAGTGACAAAGCACCCCACTGCTCCGAACTTCGGCGGGGACCCCTCGCCAGATCATCTGCATATTTTGCAGAGTTGTCTAGCTGCACATTGAAATAAAAACACGACGTTGCATCGCAAGAGATCCATCCGACATTATACGTTGTACACATAATAACACTTTCTGCGAAGCATTGTGCCACGATGCAGGCAGGTGACGATGGAAACCTGTATAATCAACCAATGAATTTGTCCATAGCGTTGAATATTATAGTAACCCTTTGAGCGATATAAATTTTCCCACCAAAATTTTTTGCGCAAAATTTTACCAATTTTTAATGAATTTTTGTAACTTTTTGACAATTTTGGACCCAACGGACATTACTTTTCATTGGCTACTATTTCTTTGAAAATAAAATTGGAAAAATATGAAAAAAAATTGTCTGGGTTACATTTTATAAAGGTGGCAAAGATTGACTCTGTCGTTTAAAGGGTTGATTTCACCAGATCTTTAGAAGGGTCACCTTGTCCAACATAGTGTTTGGCCCAGGTCCTCCATTAATATTCCACGTTTAATGATCTCTTATGATGTCCATAGTCCCTCTATCATCGGGAGGGACTGTGTTTGTTGTAGTTTGTCACATATATTACCTAGGTTACCAATTTTGCAATTTATAATGGAGTGTCTATCCACGATAGAGGGAGTATGGTCTGTCTTTGGTATGCATCGCGTCACGCTTGAGATCCGTTGTCGCTTTTGACCGCCCTGAGTGGGTACGCGTAACGTTATACAGTGGCCTGTGATCGGTAAAGTAAGGGCGACCACCTGTAAACATTCAGTTTTCATGAAAATCAAGTTACAAAAGCAAACCAAGATTCTAATACAGCGTCAGTGTGTAGAGGCATAAATGTTTTGCGTTCATTGAACGCGCGCCGTGTCATAGTTTTATCTCAGCACAGAAACCGATTCATCTTCGCGTAATAAATCTCATCATGCAAGAATCTCGAAGAAAATACCACCAAACTGCGTGAAGTCATGTGCCAACATGCCGACAGTTGGTCGACAGGGGACACCATGCATGCCTGGATCTATGACGCAAAATCAATTTGACAAGTCGACTCTAAGCATCTGTGAGCTTATCCTATTAGACATAGCGTGTTTCCCTTTCAATGATCGACGCATTGCGTCACTGTGAAGTCATCGTGCGCATAACTGCGCAATGCCTTGTTGTTGCGTGGTGGTTAAAGACCTACATGCAATTAAATAAATCACGTGACCAACGACCTGCCCGGCGGCGTCTTGGCCGCAGTATCCGAGGTTCGATCAGGCCAAATGACCGATGCCTCTGCACGTATATGTATCATCGCTCGGTCGCGTAGCGTACGTCAGCATTACGTCATAGCCTGTAAATTATCACAGGTCGTACTGATGACGTCATAAAAGGGGAGTTTCCCAAAAGTATTCCATCAAATGACATTGTTTGGCTCACTGAAACATGGGAGCATTGACACGAAGAGACTTTGCAATAATATAACAAGACTTCAAATCTTCGGTGTTTGGAATGACGACCCACAACTAAATTTAACAAATCTTGAGATTTATTCCGTCAGTTGTTACTTGTTTGCTGTTTACATGTATACTTTACTGTAAACTAGTCCATTATTACTAGAGAATGCCCTATTCCCCGTGAAAATGCAAATAAGGCGATCATTTTTAACGCCTCGCTTTTAGCAATGTAGCTTACAATCGACCGAGATCAAAAATGACGCTGTATTTAAAGCGAATGCAAGATGTCAATGCTTGTGGAACTGGGTAAACTAAACCAGTTCTTTCAATCACAGTTAATACAGAGGCAAAACAGACAAAGTTTGCAATTTATGATATTCTTCACAAATAATCATACTAGTTTAGCCAACCTTCCTTTCATAAATGAATGCATGTGATGCGATTAAGTACGACAAGTATATTGAGATAGCTGATCAACTGGTACGGTGGTTTAGAATTTATCTTTCAGTGCGACGTATTAAGGCTATCATCATAGCATTCTACTCAATGTTATATCTGAGAAAGCCTTCGAACAAATTTCAGAAACTTATAAAAGGGCACCAAAAGCTACAATTTCTTAAACCCTAAGCCCACTTTTTAACTCAGTTACATTAATATGGATTCTCATCTGTGAGAAATCCGATGCCTGATTTTCGAATTCGATCGAGAATTTACCGAATTTAGAGACTCGTCGATAAAACTATACCATGAAGTCGATTTGCCTGAAATAGAGTAAAGTAGACACATGCCCTCTTCTACTCTCGGACCCTCTTAACAACGTTGTCCCCTCCATCCCCTCCCAAAAAATATCCCAATGGATTTATTTCGGCGTCTTCAAATTTTCTATGAACTTGATGATATGCCTACTAAATCACAGCTAAACTGTGCATGAATGTAAAATTGGTTGGTCATCTAGCAACATTTACTATCTTTGCCCATGTGTCACTGATCTGTCTGGAAGTCCGATCACAAATCGTTGCATATAGACAGAAACTTACAGGGACATAATATGTAACTTGTGGCAATTTTTTTTTCAGTATTCTGCTTCTGTATATCAACTACCGTGTCTGACCCTAATCTGTTTGTCATGCTGAAATTTCGAATATTCTTTTTGTCAACACAGCTTGTATGTGTGTAGAGGTCATTGTTTATTGTTTACAAATGAATTCTAGTCCGGACTTAAATACAATTTTCAACAGTAACAATGGAGATTATACTCATATAGGTTGTGTTGATATGCTAAATACTTGGCATTACATTACAGTTTAGGGATTCAATGCAGAAAGCGTAGGGAAACCACAAAACAAAAGTTCAGAAAAAAATAGCCAAAGATACAGCTTATGGAGCTTTAACGAGGGTCTGATATGAGGGACAGAACGACCTGTCTTGATGAGTTACTTTGGAGTATGTTTCTACCGCCTGGAACCCTTAAACTATACCAGTTGGTATTAAAAAACTTTGTTGATTTTGAATTTCTGACTGTCAGCGCAGTGCATGCCGGTATATTGATCGAGATTGTCCTCGCCTTCATTATTTTGCTGCAGTATACCAGGATGCATCGCATGGCTGAGCCGATTACCGCGTGTGCCCAGTCGTTCCGCTATTTGCATACTACAGCATCGTCGCCTTTGATTGGTCAGAATATATTGTCGCTCAGTCGCTGATATAGTGGGACACTGAAAATTCACAAATAATACCATAGGCCCTTGAGCTCGCTTCAGTGTCTGTGATAATATTCAAGGTTCTGTTTAAGGTTATTGCCAAATTTGGCAGATTCCGTTATACTATTGAGCTTAATGAGAGCAAAGGCTCTCCATCAGGGACGACAGGAAACAAGTTGTTAATATTTCAACTTCGAGTGCTACGCACTACGAAATTTCAAGTTCTAATTCCTTTGTCGTTTTCAACGCTTCTGGATTTTCCCTTTATGTTAATTTTCCCTTTCCTTTGATAATGACCATGTCTTTGTGAATGGGCGCTACCAGTTGCTGCTCGTTGCAGTCACCTGAGCCAAACCAACGCCGAGCCAACTAACAATGCAGCCACAATTTGCATATTTATAATGATTTTTGCCCCATTGTTTACGGTTGAACAGCTTTGTATAGGTGCGCTCTTTTCCCACTTTCAGCGCTTTGCATTTGCAATTAAGGGATCGCAGCGTCATATTGACGTGGTAATGTCGTTTTGAGCGCCATAAACTTTGCGAAAACTCCTGTCATTCGTAGTCTGTACTCTTGTGTTGGCATATAACATGTGTTCTCAGGTGAAGGTCAAGTGTTTATGACCATAAACGCGTGCGTTCCACCCTTTCATCTTGAGGACTCCCCTATCATAAATTGATATGGTCCAGGAGATACAAAAGACTTCAGTATTTCTGTAAAGAAAGAGCATTTCAGCTCTGTGCAAGGGAATGCTTGGTCCGTGTGGTGGCACGAAAAACTTCACAACTACTGAATCTTTTGCGGACTAAGAAGGCTCCAAAACAGAACGGGCCCTACAACATGAACGGCGGTGTCTCCTCTGTTTTAGTGTTCACAGCAAAAACGAGGAAAACTTCCAAAAGGTGTATTCGTTGAAGATTCCATTAGTTGGCCAACACCGCGACATGGAAGCCATTCGAACAATACATACGGTTCCAGCCCAGTTCTGTTTTCCCAAAACGCTCGTTGAAAACAGAAGTTTGTCGGCCAGGTGAGTATTCTAGCCTCGAAATCTTGTCCGAATTTTTTTTGCGACTTGCGGTTTTGTCGCCCTGGTACACAAACTTTGCAGGAATGCCCCATTATATTCGAAGTTTTGGTGGTGGGACGTCAGACCGGATGGCGAACTGAGGCACAACGTGGCCACGCAGAATCATTTACTGAATGGATCGCCATAAATTTCGAGGCATCGCCACTTCCAGCTGTCCCACTTTCTAACATTATTTCTTAACATATTTAGAATTTTATTCCATATATTTGATTTTTAATGCTGTACGATTGTATGTGCTGCAGTGCAGTAGCCGCTAGCAACCTGGCTTGTTGACCCAGGCGAAGCTGTCACAAGTACCAACATCCCGCTTTGGCACACATTTTTTGTTCGGGGTTTCCGGTGCTATTTAAATATGGGTGTATGGGGGTCAGGCTTGTCTGTAGCAGAATGCAAAAAGGGGTGACCGTTCTTCTATTATTGCAGATGAAAGGGACTGTCGCAGCGTATGCGACGCACACACTGCACCAAAGTTTGAGCCTTTTTTTCCTTTTTTTGTGAGAATTTTGAAGAGTCATCTAGGCCAAACCAACAGATACGTTGTTAGGGTTCATTAGCTGCAGCGGTTGTCATCCGGTCAGAACGGATGTTTGAGTCAGTACGTCTTCCAGTGATTCAAGCAGTGACCCGAAGAAGACACTTTCATTTTGCAAGCCCAACTTCTCGCACAGATGTAATTTATTGAGGAAGCTTTTAACTGCAAAGTCTGACCTCTTCCCTTGCGTTCCGCCATGAAGTATAATTGCTGAGATTTCTTAAGGTTAAAGGTTTAATTAATTTATTAAAAAGGGCAAATTATTGTTCCGTGTAGTTTTTCGATTGGAAATCGAGTGACGTGCTGAAAATTCCGAACATGTTTGTACCACGTGCTCTCCATTTGCGAACGACACTGAGTCGCCTTTTGGTCCGGGGACTCACATCTACCTTCGTGGGAACATCTGGAAGTCGATAAAAGGGTTCATAGCACTTTATGGCCGGGGAACGAGACAAGTATTCTTTTCCTGTCGAAGCCTTCTTTTAATTAGCAAGCAGTCCCAAGCCAAACTTATTAATCTAGGGCCCAAGGTGTTGTCCAAATCTGTGGTCGATAACATTGACTTTTTGTACCCTTAGATGGCCCCCTGCGTGGGAGGTCGTCTGTATCGAACACTGATATAATTATTGGTGATGTAAAAAATAATTGGACGCTATCTGACGATAATGTAAAGAGTTGATTTAAGTGTACGAGGGGAGAATTTTCAGAGATGCGATTTACAGGCTGTTTTGTTGGTTCGCGGATATGTAGAATCGTGATTCAAACCCCCTGCAATTACGTCACCGCCCGAAAGAAAAGCGTACTTTTATGTTGGCATTCAGCGCCTTACAAAACATACCAAGCGACAAAGAAATTGGGTTCATTTATGCCTTTGTCATGCAAATTGAGCCAGCTATGGACATTTCTTCACAGAGGGGTGGGCACAGAGAAATTCTCACGCTGTTTGGCTGCCCATTCCATCGGAGCGCTCAGGGTCTGTGAAACCACGACGGCACTCCCTTCTACCCTAATAATGAGACAGCCCCCTCCGAAATCTTCGTGTCAACCTTGATTCAGCAGCTGCAGGCAAAAGGTCGCGATCACCGAAGCGTCCCTTACTCACAAACAACGAGATTTTAAAAATCGGAAATGCTTCTTTACTTAGCGCCACGCCGCTGTCCACAGGGCAAACAAATTCTTTTGTCATCGGCTTAAGAATAGTTTTCTCGTCTTTCTTAATTTACATGATTACATAGGCTGCGTGCTGCCTTTGCAGATAACCTAATTTCTCACAAGATAAAACACTTCTAAAAGGTGCAGGTTGTACAATGGGCCAATCACATACAAGTCAAAAGTAAGGACGTGCAAGCTTGGCCCGTGGTGTCGAACCATCGAGGCAAAATCTTTAGCAATGCTTTTTAGCTTATCCCTGGCTATGGATACACAGTTCAAACAATAGTTGCAAAGCTTTGAGTACTTCAAAGGATTCCAGAATGACCTTCAGTGCGTCATGGAGCTATAAAGACCCCTTTCTAGCCAGCATGGTCCTTTTTCCAGCTCCATGAGTGTGTCAATATTTCGCGAAAAAGACCTCTGTCGTGTGAAGTGACTATGACCATGGACGTACAAAAATCTGTTTTTGGACATCCATGCTATGACCGGCCTGTCTCTCAGTAGACCGTATTTATTGTAGGAAAAAGATCATTCTGACAAAAAAGTTAGAAGTCAATGAACTTCGGTTTGCCAGAAAACGCGCCTCTTATATCATGGAGCACGGGGGAGGGACCGTGCATGGAGGTACATTTTTACCCTCCATAATTATATTATTTGACGGTCGGGTATAATCGCCATAAATTCCTATTTCAGACAATAGTCACTTTGCAAATTGTTTATTTGTCTTTGTTTGACCTGTCGCCCGTCAATTGTTGTGTTTTGGCCGATGTGTGATGGTCGTTAGTTGAATGTCGTCTTCGTGTTTTGGATACGTGTGTTACCTGCCCTAGATAAATCCACGGAGGTATTTTAGAACCTTGTGTGCAACAACCTCCATGATGTATTATCAACCGACAGAGTTTGTTATGGAACTTGTCATCTCGTACCGATTGCTTTGCTGGTCGGATCTGCTCGGTGTATGACTGCATTGAGTCTTTTTACGACCAAGTCCATAATAGTTACATCATGGAATGCAGCACCGCTACCTCAATAGTTATCCCTTCGACGGCGCCATGTGCCTACTTTTCATTTCGTGGTGAACACATTCACGGAACGGTGAAACCACTGTGGGTATAGTTCAACTCATTGGAGGTCCTATTTTCACCTCCACGGTCGCAACTAGAGGCTGCACGGTTTTTAACAGGCTAGGCCGACGACAAATCCGCCCCAATGGGTCACTACATCATGCCCGTGGTACAACCTGTTGTCCCGATGAGCACGGAGGGAAAGACAAATAACGTTCGCATTGAGTAACATTTGACCTCAAAGGCGCCGACTTAAACTGCACCCATAGGATATCTTCAACTGCGTCACAAAAAGTCGACATTTCTTTGTAATTTTTTTCCTATTTCCTTGGGAATATCACTCTTTAATTATTATGGCACACTTATGATTATCGATAGAAAAAAATCAGATTTCATGGTCCGACAGGCGCGTCTCACGGATGGTCCCCCTTTGATATGAAGTCTATATAATGATACACTGGATACAGGACGAAATATCTGGTGAACACGATGACCGCCAATATCAATAGGAAGGAGGTTTTCTCAACAAGGAGACCAGAAGATTATGCTTTGCCCGTGTCTATTCCCGAACTATTTTTACTTTTTTCTATTTAACATCCACAATAGATGTTGTCTAAGTAAGAGGGACAACCTGTAAATCTTGGTCGTTTTGGCTGTTACGAGAGACAATCATTGTGCAATGGAGACATTGCATAATTAATTGTGCCAAGTCGACACATGCCAGCAAGTCGGTGAGAGTGAGTGTTCGTCTTGCATGGATGGCTGGGTTTGTACAGCTGCTGAGGAGCATTGTGGGCTGTACCCATTACCAGAACAGCCTGTCGCAGAAGTGCCACTGCCCCTGCCACCCCTTTCATCACTGTATAGACTCGACCATTCCATTGAAAAGTAAAGGAAGGTACCAAAATTTACGCAAAGAAATTAGTTAAAGGACAATCGTTTATGACTGCCACCAAGTAACGCCAGACGAAAATTCAACCACGGAGATCTTTTCCACTTTCATGGTCAAACTGATTTAAGTTTCAGTCTCGACGGACATTCACTGGGCAAATTCAGTGTATCGCCGTCAACATAAAAATCTAGGTCATGACCTGTAATTCGCATCTTCAAGTCAGCCCAAGGCTCACATACGCACGACAACTTGAACAACGCCAGGCATGCTTTGCGAGTTTTCTCGTAATTGACGATGTCACGAGGTCAGTCAATCTGTGCGTACCGCGTGATTTTAGTCAAAATCTCAATAATTTGTTTATCTTTGAAATTCTTTGTCAAGGGTAATCTTGGCAGTTATTGTGACAAATGTTGTGAACAAAAATGTTTTTATCGAAACTACAGAACGGTACGTCTCAAGCAACGATGATATTTAGTATGATCCGTCATGCAGATAAACAGACTGTGTGTCAGTCTTGAACCAACAACAGTTGTTGTAAGCAAATTTCCGGACAGCATAATCTGACTGTACAACAATATTCACCATGCTAGACTACTTTCGGCATTTCCTGCTACTATTACGTCACTTCATCGATTGCAGGTAAACTCACTGTGTACCAATTTCCTGTATTTTGACACCGTCCCTCCACCAAGGCTGTCATTTGACAGACCCACTTTTCTTCTGAAAACAATGCCTCCATATCAAAGGCACTTTTAAAGAGTATTTTAAGTCCAGCACAATCGCACTAATCCACAGATAAACATTTCCGAGTCAGAGTCTGTTCCACACAGTCACCACACCGTCATGCAATTCTAATATCGGCATATTGTGTTCTGATTTCAGATTGCACCCAGCTGCACCTCCAAGGACCAGTATGTGGCTTCTGGGATAAGAGACGCCATGAAGAATTTAAACTCCCAGCGATAGTCGTGGGCAAAACTTCACGAGAGAGAGAACCTTGATGTTTGAATCATCGACTGCAAGCTTGGACGTACAACCATCTTTGCCTCATTACCGTTCTCATACAACTCTAAGGAGGACAATTGCTTCGATACAGGTTTTTAAGTAAATCCTGTATTGAGATTTCTGTCATCGGCGGTAGGACGACAACTTGGAGTAGAATTATTAGGTATTACAATATCTGCTTTTTGTTCTGCAACTGTTCATTTTGTCGCATTTACTTACTCCGTAAAATGTTCTGATAATTCATCTTGTTCAAGTGTCCCGCTTGTTTTATTGAGAGAGTAAAACTGCCGATGTAGAAAAAGACAAAATATCTTTTGATTGCTGTCTGTCTTGTGTCATCTATTTGTTATTCATATGTTACAGACGCCTCTTTGTGTTCAACAGCGAAAAGTTACATTCAAGTATGGACCTGTTTGTGCAATTCCCGTACTCTCATTGTTTTGCCTTTCTTGTTTTTCTTCTCACACCTTGCACGTGAATGATTGCCCCTAACAGTCGCTCCGTTTTTCAGGTTTACGTCTGCTTCACCATGACGATCGGATTTTGGCAGGAGCTTACTGCGCAGTCTCCGTATAGACCCTAGCCAACACTGAGTGACAGATAGCTTTCCATACTGCACACCAGCGTCGAGGATGGACCTGGAATGGAAACAGGGAATAGTCGCTGTGTCAAAACAAAATGTGTAGTGAGTAATTTCTTCTGAAAGGCTGAGACGAGTGCAATCGTTTTTAATTTTTTATTGACTTCATTCCTCTATCGGCCACCACGATATCATTTTAGAAGGTGACATTTTAGTCCAAAGGCGATGTGGGGAATTACGATTTGAAACTATTTAAAAAAATATAGATTTCCATTCCAGTTCAAGTTGATTGGCTCATAGTTTCTTTTATAAAGTTCATGATTGACCGTCATCGATTTCAGTCGAAAGTGACCTTCGACGGTTGTAGATGTCTTTTGTCAGGTGATTCATTATTGAGGGCACATCATTTACGGAAGCATTTACACATATTATTTGGGTGTGTCGAAGATGACTTATTTATTCAACACCCTTAAAAACATTGGAACTCGAAGTTGACCCAAGATGAATAACTTGTCAAACTTTCCAAATCGCTAATGACTGGCATTCTATTGAACCCCACTTCTCTATCTGCGAAAGAGGCCAGGCGTGACGTCAATTATTTTTTTTCAACCATGTGCTTTCATTGTTGCCGACAAAAGATATAAAGGTGTCCTTTAAATTATATTGTGAAAGTTCGCATGGGCTTGCTAGACTGGGTTGACCTATATTTTGGAATGTCCCGTTCAAGAGGGTCGAGATGGCTACGTGTTCATGTGAGTGAGGTACCGGCGAATATACCAATTCGCCCAGAGGGGAAAAAAATCGGATAAAGTGACGTCAGAGACCCATTGATGAGTAGATGTCCGCAGGGACAAGTTTGAGAATGTCTTTGTTATGTCATCGGGTGTACCTACAGGTGTTTCGTCGTAGTCAGACTGGCATTAGGGCTGATGGTCTGTACGAATAAATGTGAGGAATGACATTAAACACTGATTCTATCCATACCTTGCATACACAGGGTTCATCAATCTTTTTCGGCCGGAATTCCCCGACGGCACGCATGCTTCAAAGACAAGCGCAGTCTCGCTTTACGCAAGTGCTCACGATTCCTTTGAGACGCATAACAGAGGCTTTGTGACGTTCTGACTTACCGTGTAGTCATCTTTTTCTTTACTGTCAAGTAGCTCCTGTCGAGATATGGCGCCCGTTTTACAATACGCCGTCGCATGGCTCTGAAAAGCCCATTGAAGAGGGAAGTTGCGGTGATTAACAGTTCAACTTTGAACGCTTTGCTTTTCTTCTCACGAACGTCTGGTTGAAAAAAGTGGTGTTGTTGTGAGTTGACAGCTCACTAGTTTATGTGTGTCTGTGTTCCCTACATTAATAGCTTTTGTTGACATGTTCCGAAACATATTGGCAAAAGACGTACAGAAAAATGCACCATACGTTGTCCTAAGTGTTTCTGTGACGAGATGGCATTTCCATAATTTGAAGATGCTGGCTAGATAATTTTAAGATACGTTGTATTGTTGTTGTGACAACTAATGAGTGGCGTTATTAGGTCTCTCTGGCTCTGATTAGAAGGTCAGGACTTGCGCAATGTTGGTCAGACTGGCAAATATTGCACTCGTCCCGGCCTGCTAGTTTGGGTACTTGGCATCGTAAGGCAATAAACTCGAGTCTTTTTGAGCAAAGAAAAACATTGAAGCCTGTCCTTATATTCCCTTTTTTGACATTCCGTTACGTTCTTGACATATTCGTTGCTCTCTCGGTCTTTTCCTGTCGCCTGCGTCTCTGCAGTGCGTGCGAAGAAAGGGCAAGATTTGAGATTTCTTCAACTGTAACGTGCAGGTTGGGATTTGCTGCAAGTATGAGAAAGTTTTGGCGCCATATTGCACTTGTCCCGGCCTGCATGTCGCACGTGTCTAGGCAGCCATCTTGGATTCACCTCCGAACCATGGACGTTATGCAGTATTGGCCACTTTCTGGATATTCCACGCATGGGTGAATGATGTTAAATATTTTTACGAGCATTCCTCACACCGAACGACGTGAATGGACAAGCATTATATTCCTGGCACTGTGTGGTCTGTCAAGTGTGACATCCAGAAGATACGACTGTGTTGTTTAGGCCGTGACATGTACAATGTTTGTGACTTTGACTTAGACCAATATTGCACTGGTCCCGGCCTGAATAACACGGTTACTTGGCGACAAGGAACCTCAATACTGATGTTGAACGCTCACAGTCTGGATTGTGTAATCAAATAAATTCCATGTGGTGATCGCAGTTTCGTCTGGGGGAAACGATTTAATTTCTTGATAGCTATGCTGCAGTAATGTTTCTTTAATGTCACAATTTACAGTGTGTTTCTTGAATATATAGTCAACTTCGTCATAAGATCGTTGCGTTGTAACTGAAGGTTAGAGTTTAACTCTATATATAATTTATGTAATTTTGTTAAACATTTCCGATCTTGCCGAGCATCAATCCTCTTTAATATACCCCAACTAACATGGAATGTAGCAGAACAAGATAATAAAATGCAATTTTCTTTCGTAAGTTTAAACACGGTCCCTCCACAAATTGTGGAGGGACCGTGGTTTAAAGAAACTGTTCACTTTTCTCATCGCAGGCCAAGTAAACTACAACTGGACTCCTCAAGTATGTTATCTGGTCGGACTGTATAGGTTGGGACTTTTGCAATTTCCTTCGATAATTTGACAGAGATATTGCACTCGTCCCGGCCTGTATGTCGCGACTATGCTCGTCCATTGCGTGCGTAGTCTCACCACGCCCTCAACGGCGACTTCTGCACCATGGATATCTGAATATGCGGCGACAGTTTGAACGCAATCGCCATGGTTACCCACAGTAACTTGAATTCACGCAAGTATAATAAGGGTGGATGGCTGTATACACAGGGTTTAAAGGAACGAAAAGGGTTAAAGTTCGACAGATCTGATTATTGTTGTGGTAGGCCTACATTCTTTGTTTGACTTTCTCACCCATGTTAATGACGACCAGGGGGTGAATTTGTGATATTTCATATGAGCAGACGGCGTTAGTGCGTAACGCCATTGTTCTCAGCAAGGTGATGGTACGTCCTTTGTTCTTCTGCTACACAGTGTCGACCCATGTTATGCTGAATTAAAACGATTGTTCGAGAAATGTTTCAAGATTTCGTCGAGTGTCTGTGTCAAGATAGCTTGACCAGTTTTCCATTATTTAAGGTATTATGCGACTCGAAAGTGAAAGACTTAAACTTTTGCGCAAATTTTCCTCAATGAATATTTCGACAATTCTCTATCGAAATAATGAATAAAAATCCGGGGTTACCGTGCAACTTTTTGTACTTAAAGAAACAAATGCCCCAAGATTTACCGATATTTAAAATTCAAAATGGCCGCCATCCCTGTGTTAACTCTATACGGAAAAATAAAATTTCCGATTTTGGAAAAACTAGGACCATAAAAAGTTTTCTTACACCAAGAGCTCTAAAATGAACCCCCACAAGTGATAGATCAGAAAAATATTGAAAAAGTTCGAGAGTCTAAATTGCTGTCCCCGAGGCGTGTTCGGACATCAATCCTACGAGACCTATCACTCTAATGTAGTCCATTAAAATGCGACCATATTCGCAATTTATACCATCGTCCCAAAGGGAAAAAGTTTAAATATTAAACATCTGTGAATATATAATGACGGTATTAGAATAATTAATGACTTTATATTTTTCTTGTTTAGGTTAGGATAGGGATGTTATGGTTTCGTTGTCAACCTTTGTATGATGTTGTCTGTACCTGTTTGAACTTGATCATGAAGATCAGGTCTGCTACATGCTTGGCAACTGAGCCGTGACTTTACGTGACTTCCAACACGTCAACAAGCAGAAAATCCCAGACCATTGGTATCAACTTTACGCTCCACATTGACTAGCAGAGCATAGCATCGTTTAAAAACCTTGCCTTGGGCAAGCTGTCATCTTCTCTGGAAGTCGCAAATGTTTGCACTGCTGTAGTGTCGACGACTTCAACAATAGACACAGAGCCTGTGCAACGTGTAAGTCCTCCACGTCCCCCCCCCCCCCCCCCTCATCTTGAAATATTTTTGCCGGCAGCAATGCATTCCGTGATGACATGAATGGCCCGTCCAAACAGAGTTGTAAGTGTTGCATTTTGTCGAAGCACTTGTAACTTCGATTGCTTGTACAATTTGACCGCGTCCTTTGTTCGCTGCCGGGACAAATAGCTTGTCTCACACAAAAGAATAATTGAATAACGCCGTGGCTTGTCTGCTTGTTCAGGAATTTCACTTGGAAAGGTCTTTTCCATATCAGTAGACTTCCATACGAACTAATCGATACTGCCATGCCACCGAGCTGCAGCCGAGGCTGAGAACAGCTCCCAGCTAAAATTTCGATGTCTGCGTCTGTGTTTGTTTTCGCCTGAAGCGTGCTTTTGTAATGCTTTGTGTTCGAATAACGTATGTTGGTATTTCCATCAGCCCGTCTGAAAGTCTCCCTCTACGCTGAAGATACTCTCAAAGCAATACAGATCCGCGATACTATCAGACAGGACCCTAAACATTCCAAGTGATTTGTTTATTTGTCGACAAAGTCAGACGAGTCTTTGCAAATCGAAGGCTAGGCGCTCTCTCGACATGAAATTCGTTATCCAGCCCGGAGTCTTTCTGTACAGTGTGCTCAGGCGAAGACAATCTTGAAATGCAAGTATTCTGACTTGAACAGCACTAGAAATTCAGTAAATTCTCGATCGGTTTCTAACTCACCTAGCGAAAACGCCTATCAAAACCGCTCGGCTGAATCACAACCTTCCTCCACCCCTACCCCTGGATTCAATATGTATGTGATAGCAAAACGTATCCATCGGTGATAGATTACCGATTATCAGGACTAGATTCACTTTGGAATTTGCGGACGATACGTAGGCCTAAAGCTGAACTTAGACTGGTAGCGTTTAAATGAACCGACACTGTTCCCATCCATTCAAAACACTACCGTCGAATATCACAAATTCTAATATGTGTTTATTCACAAATGTACCGACTTAATCACCCTCTCTGATTTTTCGGTTATCTCATTACATGTACTATCAAACGGTTACAGTCAAAAAGTAAATTGATTTCCAGTCCTTTACAAATACTAAGTAAAGTTCAATGCATAGGTCAGCAATAGCCAAATTGTAATATCAATGCGATCACCAACGATGGTTATAAAAAGCGTAAGATATCAGAAGTTATCTCACTATTTCCTTACAAAAATGAGAATCGTACAAGGATAAAAAAACGAGATTACCCTGGCTGACTTCAAACAGCGTCTTGTTTGTGTTAATTTGCTTGTTGATTGGAGACCTGCCGGATTTAAATACACCATATTTGACAGGAATTAATCGCTCTAATTGGAATGTAAATTTTGATGAGTACTGATCGATACAGAAGGAAATCGTCAGTCGACACCTAGACGAGATCGCTTTTTAAGATGGCCTCGAACAAAACGTCCGATTTCAAAGTCACGTGTCTCTAATTTTCAATGTCTAAAGTTGTAAATATGCATCGGTAATAGTTCATCTACCGAAGTGTCATCAGACACTTCGGTAGAACACCAAGTATGAATACATAATCATGTAACCCGGGTTCTCCTTTGGGTCGGGGTCCGTACCATTGTACCAGCCATAGTAGGTAACATTGTTGACGCCCCCTACGGTGACTTGCTCTGTAATGTCTATCACCCAGGGATCAACCTGGCGGCCGTCGCACCAGCCGTCGCGTCCGTACAACCATGTGCCGTGTTCGTTTGGTTCAACGCCCGTGGGCACATTATTAGCACAGCCTAACGGAGTGCCTGAAAAAATTCAGAAAAGAAAGTAT
Source organism: Ptychodera flava (assembly GCF_041260155.1). Taxonomy (NCBI): domain Eukaryota; kingdom Metazoa; phylum Hemichordata; class Enteropneusta; family Ptychoderidae; genus Ptychodera; species Ptychodera flava. The sequence continues at coordinate 800,393 of NW_027248363.1, forward strand.
CTTGTAAGCGCCTCTTGTTTCTCTGTGGTTGATTCACACATATTGAAACTGCATTCTGATGTCACCATGGCAAATCAAACTAACATTTACCACAAACAGATCTGTTGGATGCTCTCTGGAAGTTTGGAATGCATCTGTGACATTATCAAAGAATAATTAACGGAAACATATTTCGAGTATTAATAAAATAAAATTGAAACGTTCGGGCATTTTCGAGTCACTTTCAGTACTGGGTAATGCAAATTCTACTTTCCTCTCATGACATTCGGAGCCCGAACAGCTACAATGCCCGCAGGTTTCATACCTCGGACTATGGGCGACCCATAGAATAGGGTCTGGTCAAAACGATATAGTTTGTTGTAGTTTCTTGAATAAAGTTCTGAATGTGGATTAATTCGCTCGGCAATTACTGTTTACATCTCATATATATGTCACGTTGCATGACAAGTTGATGTATATACACCGGCATTTCATTTACACACATCACCTCGTACCGTATTGACAATCTGGTTATTACACATTAAAAACAATTATTTATTGTCTATGCTCATTTGGAGATTGACCTACGTAATTGTGTTTAATTTCTATGATCCCCATGGCGCACATGCTTGTCTGTCTGACCATGAAAGCCTTTAAACAGTCAAGGACTGGGCCAACACCTTTAATTGCACGGTGGACGATATTGGCGGACGAAATTTTAATTTGGAAAACGAGTGGTACTACAGGCCTATGTCATCACCTACCTGCAATGTCGAAACTCTTGGTGTTGGTATGGTTGCCATTGACAACAAAATGATGCGAGGTTGGACAGAATTCACCGCATCCGTTCTCATCGCTACCATGTCCCGTGATAACAGCAACGATGGCGACCTTTGACATATGTAAATCAATTGATATAAACAATGCAATGCTGTCGATGTGATATTACAATCGGTAATCAGAGTTCCAACAATCACGACAAATAAAACTTTTTTCTTATCTTATATTATCTTAATTGACAACAGGCGGTACAGTAGTAGTGTATATATGAGCTGCCCCATCAAACACGAGATTTATTGACTCATGACTGGGTCAAATACCGGTCCTGTTCAAAGATCCATTAGCTGTAACTTTGGTCATTTTTTAAATTTTGCTTGTTCTGTGTATCATCTGCAGTTTCTGGTTTGAATCCCTGAACCACGGAGCAATTCCTAATATTTAGCTCATAAATATACCCTATATGAGTATAATCTGCATTGTTATCGTTCAAATTTTGTTTTCAGGTCCGGACTACTAGAATACATTTATCAACGATAACAATGGTCATTTCACATATACAGGCTGTGTTGGCAAGCAAGAGACCAGGCATTGGTCATGATGATCGGATTATAGGAAAATTCAGTTGTTGATACATTGAAACAGAGTAGTGAAAAAATAGTCAAAAGTTACAGCCAATGTCCCTTTAAGTAGTTCTGTCATCTCCATGAGTTCATAATTTTGATTCTAAGACCAAATCTTTCACATACCAACGACCCCAGTTTCATATTGTCTGCTCCATTATTATATATTAGACTACATGCAGTGACGTCACCATATTCGCAAGACCGATAAACTACGGTACATACCTTCTGGGTCTGGGCCGATACGGTAAATTTTATTGGCGAGTATTTGGCATTGTAGGACTTGTTGAAAGTACCTCCGCGAAACAATGGCGTTATACTGTACGGCTGGATGTCACCATTCGTAGAACGAGAGTCTGTAATGTTGGGAAATTAGAAGCTTACAGTTGAGAACAAGTAAAATGCGCGTCGGAGATAGAGAATTGTTGAAATTTTGCTTAAAGCCCCAGTAATGCTAACTTTCGACGATTTTTTCATTATTGTTATTTTATAAATCAATAGCAACTTCTTATTCTACTCCCCGAAGAATGTTGAAACACCCACTATTTAGCTTGTCAACTTAGCGTCTATATGTGTAAAATGCATTTTAAATGTTTACATTTGAATTCTAGTCCGGACCAGAAGTCAGTTTTCAACAATAACAATGCACTTTACAACCATAGGGGCTGAGTTGACAAGCTGGATACTGTGTATATCAACATTCTTTGAAGAGAAAAACAAGGAATTATGGTACACATTCAAAATAAAAATGGTAAAATTATCATCCAAAGTTAGCATTACTGGGACTTTAAAGACATTTTAAGCGAAAGTTTATGTCGTTCACTTTCGAGGCGCATCATGAGAGAAAATGCCGAGAGAGTTTGACCGGTTGACCTCGCTGTTAATTTTATGCAGGAAATTACAATAACAATGCTTGGTCGAATGACGCAGTGCCTTGAGGGTGGGATCACCAGTGGTATATGGGGAGGAGTACCTTCCCGATGGTGATAAGTGGTGCAGATTACCGTCGCCTAGGTGACTGGCGTATACGCGTGCCAAAAGACACCTATGGTTGATTTCCTGTTGACCAGTCGGATGGCAGAGTTGCAAATACCTGGACTGAACCACAGTCCCTCCAGGGACCGTGACTGAACCATTTGGTTTTTTGTGGGTGTCGGTGGTACTTTGACAATATAAGTGACAATATAAGTAAAAATGCACATATATTGAGTTTATTGTCTTGTTTATGAGCGGCCAGTATTTCCAACAGCATAAATTATGTGCATTTGCCCTTGAAGGAATAAATAATTTTTCGAATATAAAAACATCGCGAATGTAACTACATTCCTTAAGCTCGACGTACACTTAAGTGCCCCAAAGAACCATGAAATCGCCCGACTTTCGATTGAAGAGATGAGTTTTGCCAAACCGCGTATACAGAAAAAGTAGCAGATGACTTTATTTTTAGAATCATAGACAGTATAGCGAGATGTAAAAAATGTGAAACAGGCTCCCCACCTAACTATCCTAAATGTTTTTGTGTCGAGTTTGTGTTTGATTCGTTTCGAAAATGTGTTCCTACATTCTTATCCGATTGTTTGTGTTAATGAAATGTTTGTTTCGCTTTGGATATTTGTAGAGAAGTTTGGATTAGTGTGTACGGTAATGTTTTGTTTGTGTGGGGAAAGCTTATGGCGAGACGCAGCCGGACCTATGTTGTTACAAAGTTGATAGAGTCGCCCTTTGACGCTTGCGTTTCGAAACCCGAGTGTGGTTTCTCATCAGTCGCAGTGTAGATTCTTTCCTTATTTTGTGTTTGTGAAAATTTATTTTAATGCATTTTAGTGGTCTTGCTTTCCGATTAGCGAGGCAAGTATATAAATTTTGGTCACGTTGTGAGTCCGTTTGGTGGTTCGGTTTGTTTGTTCTATATTTCTTTACTTCGGTAAATTTTGTTTTGACTGGTGTGTCTTTTAGATTTTTGCGGAGGTTTGTGAATTTTTAGGCAATAAGTACCACTGCGGGGTACGGATTTTATGTTTATTGGATCAAGATACTTACAAGTATCCTGGTTGATGTGCTTGTTCTCGTACATTTTAATTAATAGTTCATTTACTTTGTTTACTGTTTGTTCTGGCTTGTTGTGTATAATACTGAGTGTTACGTAATTGCCTTTCGCATTCGAGTTCGTAATCGTTTGTGTTGACAATAACGAAAAACCGACCCTTGTCGAAGGGTTATTTTCCCAAAATTTGTCCAATGTTTGCAAGCTGGTTTATCGCGATTCTTTTGGCACGCGACATTTTTGTTTCCTTGTTTGAAAGGGTATCTCTAGAAGTGCGAGTTTAGCAGCTTCAGATAGCTTTCAAGTTTTTGTTTTTTTGTTGTTCGTGGAGTCCAATTTGACTTTTCTTTGAATTGGTGTTGTTGCGATTGTTTGTGTCTCACCATGTAGCGTAGATACATTATACGACTTTATTGTTGAAATCCTGAGGTGGTTTATTCTGTTTGGTTTTGTTGGTGTCCGAATGAATTTTAAGGCTTTTGCCTAGTACTATTTTTCGGAGATTCATAGTTTGAGCGATGATAGGTTGTTGTTGAATTTCGATGATAGGTTGTTGTTGAATTTCATGTTGTTGTCGGCTTTTCTTTGGAAATAGCTGATTTATTTCCACGGCCATGTTTTCTGTTACGTTACTGTGATTGTTTATTTTGTATTTAATGTTGTGTTTCAGTTGTTTGTTATGTGTACGATTTTTGTTATTTCTTTTAAGTTTGTGTTGTGTGTTCTATGTCATCTTATCGTATTTTTTGGTAGTTCCCTTTTTGGAGTATTTGGTGGCCCTGAAAAGGGCCGCTTGGTATTGGTTTTTGTTAGCGCTTGGCGCGTTTGTTTTGGCGATAAGCTTAGCTTTTTATGCTTCTTTTCGCCGATTCGATGTGCTTGGTGAGTAGGTGTTTGCCGCCTTCTTGTCACTGTGTCGTGCTTACAATATGGACAGT